>NC_088408.1:91063873-91066373 GCF_034236695.1 Oncorhynchus nerka
ACGAGAGAGAGAGAGAGAGAGAGAGAGAGAACGAGAGAGAGAGAACGAGAGAGAGAGAGAGACGAGAGAGAGAGAACGAGAGAGAGACGAGAGAGAGAGAACGAGAGAGAGAGAACGAGAGAGAGAGACGAGAGAGAGAGAGAGAACGAGAGAGAGACGAGAGACGAGAGAGAGAGAGAGAACGAGAGAGAGAGAACGAGAGAGAGAGAGACGAGAGAGAGAGAACGAGAGAGAGAGAGAGACGAGAGAGAGAGAGAGAACGAGAGAGAGAGAACGAGAGAGAGAGAACGAGAGAGAGAACGAGAGAGAACGATAGAGAGAGAGAACGAGAGAGAGAAGCGATAGAGAGAGAGAAACTGCGAGAGAGAGAGAACGAGAGAGAGAGAGAACGAGAGAGAGAGAGAACGAGAGAGAACGGAGAGAGAGAGAGAGAGAACGAGAGAACGAGAGAGAGAACGAGATTTAGAGAGAACGAGAGAGAGAACGAGAGAGAGAGAGAGAGAGAGAGAGAGAACGAGAGAGAGAGAGAACGAGAGCGAGAGAAATCTAGAGAGAGAGCGAGAGAGGAGCGAGAACGAGAGAGAGAGAGAACGGAGAACGAGAGAGAGAGAACGAGAGAGAGAAAATCAGAGAGAGAGAACGAGAGAGAGAACGAGAGAGAGAGAGAGAGAGAGAGCTTAGAGAGAGAAGCGAGAGAGAGAGAGAAGAGAGAGAAAGAACGAGAGAGAGAGAGAACAGAGAGAGAGAGAACGAGAGAGAGAACGAGAGAAAGAACGAGAGAGAGAGCGAGAACGAGAGCGAGAGAGAGAGAGAGAACGAGAGAGCGAGAGAGAGCGAGAGAGAGCGAGAACGAGAGCGAGAACGAGAGAGAACGAGAACGAGAGAGAGAAAGAACGAGAGAGAGAGAGAACGAGAACGAGAGAGAGAGAACGAGAGAGAGAACGAGAGAGCGAGAGAGAGCGAGAGAGAGAGAGCGAGAACGAGAGAGAGAGAGAGAACGAGAGAGCGAGAGAGAGCGAGAGAGAGAGAGCGAGAACGAGAGAGAGAGAGAGAGAGAACGAGAGAGAGAACGAGAGAGAACGAGAGAGAACGAGAGAGAGAGAGAGAGAGAACGAGAACGAGAGAGAGAGAGAGAACGAGAACGAGAGAGCGAGAGAGCACGAGAGAGAACGAGAGAGAGAACGAGAGAGAGAACGAGAGAGAGAACGAGAGAGAGAACGAGAGAGAGAACGAGAGAGAGCGAGAACGAGAGAGAACGAGAGAGAGAGAACGAGAGAGAGAACGATAGAGAGAGAGAGAACGAGAGAGAGAACGAGAGAGAGAGAGAGAACGAGAGAGAGAGAGAGAACGCAGAGAGAGAGAGAGAGAGAACGAGAGAGAGAGAACGAGAGAGAGAGACGAGAGAGAGAACGAGAGAGAGAGAGAAAGAGAGAAGAGAAAAGAGAGAGAAAGAGGAACTAGAAAGAGAGAACGAGAGAGAGAGAGAGAACGAGAGAGCGAGAGAGAACGAGAAATCCCAGAGAGAGAAACGAGAGAGAGCGAGAACGAAGAGAGAGAGAACGAGAACGAGACAGATGAGAGCGAGAACGAGAGAGAGAACGAGAACGGGAGAGAGAAGTAGACAGAGGAGAGAACGAGAACGAGAGAGAACGAGAGAGAGAACAAGAGAGAGAGAGAGAACAAGAGAGAAGTAGACAGGAGAGAACGAGACAGAGGAGAGAAGGAGAACGAGAACGAGAGACAACGAGAGAGAACGAGAGAGAGAGAGAGAGAGAGAACGAGAGAGAGAGAGAGAGAACGAGAGAGCGAGAGAACGAGAGAAATCTAGAGAGAGAACGAGAGAGAGAACGAGAGAGAACGAGAACGAGAGAGAGAAAGAACGAGAGAGAACGAGAGAACGAGAATCGAGAGAGAGAGAATCTAGAGAGAACGAGAAGAGAGAGAACGAGAGAGAGAGAAATCGAGAGAGAGAGAGAGAGAGAGAGAGAGAGAAATCGAGAGAGAGAGAATGAAAGAGAGAGAGAGAGAGAACGAGAGAGAGAGAACGAGAGAGAGAGAGAGAAGCGAGAGAGAGAGAGAGAGAAAGAGAGAGAGAAAGCTAGAGAGAGAAACGAAACTAGAGAGAGAGAGAGAGAGAGACAAGAGAGAGAGAAGAGAGAAGTAGACAGGAGAGAGAGAGAACGAGAACGAGAGAGAACGAGAGAAAGAGACGAGAAAGAGAGAACGAGAGAGAGAGCGAACGAGAGAGAACGAGAGAGAGAGAGAAGAGACAGAGAGAGAGAGACGAGAACGAGAGAGAACGAGAGAGAGAGAACGAAAGAGAGAGAGAGAGAGAGAACGAGAGAGAGAACGAGAGAGAGAGAGAACGAGAGAGAGAGCGAGAGAGAGAGAGAACGAGAGAGAGAGAGAACGAGAGAGAGAGAGAGAGAGAGAACGAGAGAGAGCGAGAACGAGAGAGAAGAACGAGAGAGAGAACGAGAGAGAGAGAGAACGAGAAGAG
>NC_088408.1:91073873-91086373 GCF_034236695.1 Oncorhynchus nerka
AGCATGGGTGTGTAGCCAATCACCACAGAGAGAGCATGTGTGTATAGCCAATCACCAGAGACAGAGCATACGCCCAGCCCCATGTGTTGCCATTCACAGCAGACTTGGAGAGCAGATTGCTCCATAACTTGGCAGCTAACCAAGCCCATTCAGAGACAGATGACAGGGTCTCCTAATTCTGGGCAGGACAGTCTGGCACGCAAGCCGTCCAGGCCGATTGCTGACTGACTGGCTGCTTCTCTTGGTTCCTGTTCCCAGCATGCCTCAGTGCTACTAGGTCTGGGGCTGTAGTAAGGTGAGTTTGGGACAACCTCCAGCAATTCAATTATGTGGCAAAAGAGATTAAATAGTTATTGCATTGGCCCTCCGCACATAAATGTGTGTACACACACAGAAGCACACATGTATGCTAACATACAGATATGTAGACACAGATATGTAGACACACACACATGCACTACACACACACAGTCAGCAATTCTTGGAAATATTAAACCCTGTATTCCTTCACAATAACCAATCTTACTGCTAGAGCCCTCCTTTATATCCCCCGAGAAAAGGTAGTGGTGAAGAATGCCCTTTAAGATGGGAAATCCCACAGAGCCTGCCTGCATTACCCCTACCAGTCCCCCTTCTCCCTTCCAGTCTCTCCTTCAACTAGTCAGCTCGGGGATTCAAACCAGCAACCTTTTGATTAGGTTACCTGCAGCACCTCCCCATACCAGCCCCCCCTCCACCAGTCCCCCTTCTCTCTCTCCTTCCCCCTCCCCACCTCCCCATACCAATCTCCTCCTCGCTCTCGCCTTCCCCCTCACCACCTCCCCCGTACCAGTCCCATTCTCCCCCCACCAGTCCCCCATCTCCCCCACCCCTCCTCTCCCCATCACAGTCCCTCTTCTTGTTCCCTTCCCCCAACCCATCACAGTCCCTCTTCTCTCTCTCCTTCCCGCACCCCACCCCACCTCTCCTCATCCTAGTCCCTCTCTCTCTCCTTCCCCCTCCCCACCTCTCCCCATCCCAGTCCCTCTTCTCTGTCCCCTTCCCCCACCCCTCCTCTCCCCATCCCTCTTCCCTCTCTCCTTCCCCCAACCCATCACAGTCCCTCTTCTCTCTCTCCTTCCCCCACCCCACCTCTCCCCATCCCAGTCCCTCTTCTCTGTCCCCTTCCCCCACCCCACCTCTTCCCTCTCTCCCTTCCCCCAACCCATCACAGTCCCTCTTCTCTCTCCTTCCCCCACCCCACCTCTCCCCATCTCAGTTCCTCTGCTCTCTCTCCTTCCCCCACCCCACCTCTCCCCATCCCAGTCCCTCTTCTCTGTCCCCTTCCCCCACCCCATCCCTCTTCCCTCTCTCCTTCCCCCAACCCATCACAGTCCCTCTTCTCTCTCTCCTTCCCCCACCCCACCTCTCCCCATCTCAGTTCCTCTGCTCTCTCTCCTTCCCCCACCCCACCTCTCCCCATCCCAGTCCCTCTTCTCTGTCCCCTTCCCCCACCCCACCGCTCCCCATCCCAGTCCCTCTTCTCTGTCCCCTTCCCCTCCCCTCCTCTCCCCATCCCAGTCCCTCTTCTCTGTCCCCTTCCCCATCCCAGTCCCTCTTCTCTGTCCCTTTCCCCCACCCCACCTCTCCCCATCCCAGTCCCTCTTCTCTGTTGCTGCAGAGAGACGACTTCTAACCCAGGGCTCTCTCTCATTGGTAGGTTACTACTGAGGCCATGTTTGTCTATTCAGCAGCATGGGTGTTTGTGTTGTATGTGTGTGTGTGTTGGGAGGGGGGTCTGTCAATATATGCGTGTGTGTGTGTGTGTGTTGGGAAGGGGGCTGTCAATATGTGTGTGTGTGTGTGCGTGTTGGGAGGGGTCTGTCAATGTGTGTGTGTGTGTGTGTGTGTGTGTTGTATGTGTGTGTTGGGAGGGGGTCTGTCAATATGTATATGTGTGTGTGTGTGTGTGTGTGTGTTGGGAGGGAGGGGGGGTCTGTCAACGTGTGTGTGTGTGTGTGTGTGTGTGTGTGTGTGTGTGTGTGTGTGTGTGTGTGTGTGTGTGTGTGTGTGTGTGTGTGTGTTAATGCGGATACAGCGCCAGGGGATGTTTTATTGTGTTAATGGGAGGTATGGATACAGCACTATCAGTAGCCAAGCATCAACGGGCTGTAATGCTACATACACCATGAAGCTACAGTCATGTAGGATGTGGGAGCACCAGGTTCCTACAGATTAAAACTGGGTTTTGCCCTGAGATGTTTTACTGTGTTAATGGGAGGTATGGATACAGCAGCTACATTTGGGACCAGGGGGATGTTTTACTGTGTTAATGGGAGGTATGGATACAGCAGCTACATTTGGGACCAGGAGGATGTTTTACTGTGTTAATGGGAGGTATGGATACAGCAGCTACATTTGGGACCAGGGGGATGTTTTACTGTTAATGTTGGATACAGCAGCTACATTTGGGACCAGGGGGATGTTTTACTGTGTTAATGGGAGGTATGGATACATGGGAGGTATGGATACAGCAGCTACATTTGGGACCAGGGGGATGTTTTACTGTGTTAATGGGAGGTATGGATACAGCAGCTACATTTGGGACCAGGGGGATGTTTTACTGTGTTCATGGGAGGTATGGATACAGCAGCTACATTTGGGACCAGGGGGATGTTTTACTGTGTTAATGGGAGGTATGGATACAGCAGCTACATTTGGGACCAGGGGGATGTTTTACTGTGTTAATGGGAGGTATGGATACAGTAGCTACATTTGGGACCAGGGGGATGTTTTATTGTGTTAATGGGAGGTATGGATACAGCAGCTACATTTGGGACCAGGGGGATGTTTTACTGTGTTAATGGGAGGTATGGATACAGCAGCTACATTTGGGACCAGGGGGATGTTTTATTGTGTTAATGGGAGGTATGGATACAGCAGCTACATTTGGGACCAGGGGGATGTTTTACTGTGTTAATGGGAGGTATGGATACAGCAGCTACATTTGGGACCAGGGGGATGTTTTACTGTGTTAATGGGAGGTATGGATACAGCAGCTACATTTGGGACCAGGAGGATTTGCTAAGCTTGTGTGTTTCAGCCAGAGCTCAGTATTATTAGTGCACAAAGACAGAGAGCACACACACACACACACACACACACACACGGATGAACAAGCACACAAACACACATGCATGCAAGTACACACACACACAGCTGTGGGAGTCTAACGTGACAGAGTCCAGCTCTGCCTTCTACATCAGAACACAGGGGTCCAGAGAACACCCACTCTCTGTATGGCATATCCATCTCTCCTCAGCAGCACCACACCACAATGAGGCCACGCAGGCTGTTGGGAAGGAGAGCAGCTGGATGGTGTGTGTGTGTGTGTGTGGGGGGGGAATGCAGAAGGAGTCATTAGAAAGGTGGAGAGAGGCACACACACAGGCCAGGAGGACAGTTAGCTAGGAGAGCGTGCTAGAGAATGGTGTTGTCCACACCCTCAGGCCGCCCCAGATAGAGGTTTTAATTGTCTCTGTCTGTCTGTCTCGCTCTCACACACACACACACACACACACACACACACACACACACACACACACACACACACACTTTCCATGACTATTTCCACAAACAAATCCTTGTATCCATTTCCCCACATACTTATAGTACACATATTAGTGCACCAATTAATGTATATCCAAAGGCAAACCCATGGCAACCTAGAGGAGACCTTAAAGAAATATTGACCAGCTCATAATTAGCATTGGAGTGTGCAGTTCATAGACATTGATACTGATGCATACATACATCTCTATACATTACAATACCATGTCGGCTATATTGACTGTATACATGGTGTAGCCATATTGTCTGTTCTAGTCATTCTAATTCTATGCTGTTTACATTGTTGATAAGTTGATCAATCAAAATGGTTTGAGATATCCCTCCCTCCCTCCCCTGGCTGGCCTTAGCCGTGCCCCTGCTGTTATTTGCATTGGAGCTATAGTCTGCCAATCTACATTATCAAGCCTACTTCTACATGCTTTACTTTGCTAAGTCTATATCCATGATAAAGGTTTGAGATCTCCATCCCTGGTCTGAGCGGGGGGCTGGCCAGGTGATGTCACCACATCATCTGTCAGGCCACTGAGTGCCACTGAGTGATGGAGGAGGAGGATGAAGGTCTCATCTCATTCCCCCCATTGCTGTGGAGGAGGGATGGATGAAGGGTTGACCCCTGTGGAGGAGGGATGGATGGAGGAGGGACTGCGTGGTCAGTGTGGTGTTATGGTAGAGGTTGGTAAGAATAGCAAAAAATATGTGGAGGTTTATTTGTGGATGTTGTTGGTTTTGGTGATATCTGTGTTTGGTGTTAAACGTGCCTAACGTTTGCCATTTTTATTTAGTAGGGAGGGGGGGGGTAGAACTACCTGTTCCTCTTTCCCTATGCATGGCTTAGTCACGGTTTATTAACAACCGCTAAAAGGAACAGAAACAGCGGAAAACCACAACTTACACTTGTGCCGATCACATAGCACGGTTTACATTATGCCTCATGAATGCTTATCAGCGAGGTTAAACTCCCTCTCTGACAGTGCATTTAGCGCAGCGAGAGAGAGAGGGAGAAATGGAACGCAGCACCGCGGACAGTACTGAAAGTAGTCGAGCCTCTCTAGCTCTCCCTGCCTCTCCGTCGCTCTCTCTACTGCGTGAGGGGAGGCGGGGGGGGGCAGCGGGGTTTCCCTAGCAGATTCCAGGATCTACAATGATTCCCCCATTGCTACACATTACCACCTTCCAACCGGATTTTCCATAACGGAGAATGTCATAGGCGATCACGCATAGCCTACACCGCGATCGTGAAAAATGTTTTCCCCCATCCCCTTCCATCATCCGTATAGCACAGGCAACCCTGTATCTGCCCGTATTAAAATCGCTGGTTAGATTTCATTTGCTTTCTTCTCATGACACCTCACGACTGTATTCGCCTTCACTCAACATTCTGAATAAAAAGCATGACAAAGCAAACGTACATAAAACACATAGAAGAGAATTATCCATTTTCAATTTCTTGTGTAGCCTATAACGTTAGTTTCAAGCCTATATAGTTATTATTTTATGGTTGGTAAACTGACCGTCAGCGTCAAAGGATGTCTGCATTTGAAGGAATGTCATGCACAGTAGATTTGACTTGTATTCTGCCCACGAAACCAGCAGAGCCTGTCACGTTAAACAACTGCTGCAATTGGCGCTGTCATTCACAAATCAGTCAGATATCATTCATTGCGACTGCATTGCCATGCATTTCGCAGTTAACACGGGCATTTTGTACGCTTAAATAGGCCTACATACACTGATCATCAGCAACTGTCATGGGATACATTTTAAGAAACCCTGTGGTCAGCCTTGTGTCAATAACGAAATCCATACCGCGCTAGCCCCGCACACAATCAGCTGTAATTCCGGTTTTACAAGCAGATATGGGCTATGAATAATTCAACATACAAAACTGAGCCCTTCACCGGGAAAAACCACCTAGCAAATACCATGACACCGAATGAAACCCCGAACAGGTTTGTATGAATGTAGCCAACATTATCATCTTCCGTCGCATTGAAGGATGTGTTAAATCAATTAGTCCGGAAAGGAAAATATGAGGGCTTCTAAACAACATCGCCCCGCAAGGTGCTGACCAGCCACCGAGAGCTGCAACTCCAGCGACAGATGGAGAGAGAGAGTCACCACGCAAAAGCAACTGACATGTAGCCTAGCCTACGTGACGCCCGGGAGAGGCACCCCGAAAGACAAACAATGGAAATTAATTCACACATATAGCCGCGGAGAAATATGAATCACTCAATGCAATTCTGCATTTACCTGTCAAGACTCCGACCCGGATTTGGTGGTCGTGGTTTGTTAAAATCATCCCGTCTGACGCCATGTTCAGCAGCGCTGTCGCCCGCACTGAGAACTCACGGCAGGGCCAAGAGCCGATCGCATCGAACTTCGAGGGATGAGAGGGGAGAAGGAGGAGGAGGAGGGAGAAAATGAAGAAGTGCAGAGCTAGGCGAGAGAAGTGGAGAGCCGAGCGACCAGGACAGCTACAGATAACTTGCTGTGCGCTGAAGAATGCGGGGGCTGTTAAAACCGCACACATCACTCAGTTGGCCGCTTGCCACGGTAGTAGTGTGTATTCAAAATGATTTCTTATGGAGACCACTATTGATTTCTCTCTGAAGACTTTCAGAGAAACAGACAGGCATTGCGTCTGTAACGCCACTCTATTTTCCGACATCATATGTTTGATGTCACATAGATCAAAGTCTAGGGTCAATTTTCTCATTAGAAGTACATTATTGTCCCACTTCGT
The DNA here is from genome assembly GCF_034236695.1 of Oncorhynchus nerka. Lineage (NCBI taxonomy): Eukaryota > Metazoa > Chordata > Actinopteri > Salmoniformes > Salmonidae > Oncorhynchus > Oncorhynchus nerka. The sequence continues at coordinate 91,080,229 of NC_088408.1, forward strand.
CTGGTAATTGTTGTGAAATCAACAATAGGACTGTGTAGAGACTTTTAGATAACACACTTTGATTTCACCATTTTGTGACAATAGCCTCATACTATACCTACTATATGCCCTTGGAAAATTGATTTTTTTGGGAGATTCCAAACTCAAGGTGAAAATCTAGTCATCCTACGCCGTTTATGTGCTACACAACATATATTCTAGAATTGATTAAGAGAGATTATGAAAAACTAAAACAACGTATTTCAATGTACTTTAGAATGCCTCATATCTGTGGTCTCGGGTGGCACAGTGGACTAAGGCACTGCAGCTCAATGTCATTACAGTCCCTGGTTCAAATCCAGGCTGTATCACATTTGGCTGTGATTGGGAGTCCCATAGAGCAGTGCACAATTGGCCCAGGTTTGACTGGGGTAGGTTGTCCTTGTAAATAAGAATTGGTTCTTAACTGACTTGCCTAGTTAAATAAAAAATAATCAAGGAAGAATGTTTATTGCTGAAAAGGTCCTTGTTCCGCTATTCAAACACCATCTAGGGGAAGTGGGACTCTATTGTAGATCTGATTGTCATAGTATGATGATTTTCATTGGGTCATCCCATCTACAAAACCTCACACTAGACAAAGCCATTTACATTACATGCAGAAGGAAGTAACTTTTGGATATCAGAACAGCGGTAACTCACCAGGAATATAACTTTCCCGAATTGTATCCTTTGTTCGTACCCCCCAGGGTCATTTAACTTATTCCACAGGCTGCTCCCAAAAAAAAAAGAAGGTATTCGGAGTGGACTTCTAGTCCGACTCAGGAGGCGTGCACACCATCCACCGCTTCCCGAGTATATTACTCGCTAATGTGCAGTCTCTGGCTAATAAAGTAGACGAGCTGAGGGCGATGATCTCCTTCCAGTGAGACATCAGGGATTGTAACATACTCTGTTTCACAGAAACATGGCTCTCTTGGGATATACTGTCCCTGTCCATAGAGCCAGCTGGGTTCTCAGTAGATCGCGCAGACAGGAATAAAGAACTCTCCACTTCGCTGATCCTCAACACAGGGGCCAGCCGCCAAATACTCAGCCCCCTCCTGTACTCTCTGTTCACACACGCCTCCAACTCAATTATCAAGTTTGCAGACCACACAACAGTAGTAGTCCTGATTACCAACAATGACGAGACAGCCTACTGGGAGGATGTGAGGGCTCTGGGAGAGTGGTGCCAGGAAAATAACCTCTCACTCAACGTCAACAAAACAAAGGAGCTGATTGTGGAATTCTGGAAACAGCAGAGGGAACACGACTGGACCACAGTAGATAAGGTGGAAAGTTTCAAGTTCCTTGGCGTACACATCACTGACAATCTGAAATGGTCCACCCACACAGACAGTGTAGTGAACAAGGCACAACAGCATCTCTTCAACCTCAGGAGACTGAAGAAATTTGGCTTCACCCCTAAAACCCTCACAAACTTACTTCCTGGTATGGCAACTGCACCGCCTGCAACCGCAGGGCTCTCCAGATGGTAGTGCAGTCTGCCCAAAGCATCACCGGGGCAAACTACCTGCCCTCCAGGACACCTACAGCACCTGATGTCACAGGAAGGCCAAAAATATCATCAAGGACATCAACCACCTGAGCCACGGCCTGTTCACCCTGCTACCATCCAGAAGGCGAGGTCAGTACAGGTGCATCAAAGCTGGGACAGAGAGACTGAAAAACAGCTTCTATCTCAAGGCCTTCAGACTGTTAAATAGCAATCACTAGCTGGCTTCCACCCTGTTATGTAACCTTGCACTTTATATACATACTGGCCACTTTTAATAACAGCACACTAGTTGGGGCGGCAGGGTAGCCTACTGGTAAGAGCGTTGGATTAGGAACCGGAAGGTTTCAAGTTCAAACCTCCGAGCTGACAAGGTACAAATCTGTCATTCTGCCCCTGAACAGGCAGTTAACCCACTGTTCCTAGGCTGTCATTGAAAATAAGAATATGTTCTTAACTGACTTGCCTAGTTAAATAAAATAAAAATGTTTACATAGTGCTTTACTCATCTCATATGTACAGTTGAAGTTTACATACACCTTAGCCAAATACCTTTAAACTCAGTTTTCCACAATTCCTGACATTTAATCCCAGTAAAAATTCCCTGTTTTTGATCAGTTAGGCTCACCACTTTATTTTAAGAATGTGAAATGTTAGAATAATAGTTGAGATAATAATTTATTTCAATCATCACATTCCCAGTGGGTCTGAAGTTTACATACACTCAATTAGTATTTGGTAGCATTGCCTTTAAATTGTTTAACTTTGGTCAAACGTTTCGGGTAGCCTTCCACAAGCTTCCCACAATAAGTTGGGTGAATTTTGGCCCATTCCTCCTGACAGAGCTGATGTAACTGAGTCAGGTTTGTAGGCCTCCTTGCTCTCACACGCTTTTTCAGTCCTGCCCACAAATGTTCTATAGGTTTGAAGTCAGGGCTTTATGATGGCCACTCCAGTACCTTGACTTTGTTTTCCTTAAGCAATTTTTCCACAACTTTGTAAGTATGCTTGGGGTCATTGTCCATTTGGAAGACCCATTTGCAACCAAGCTTTAACTTCCTGACTGATGTCTTGAGATGTTTCTTCAATATATCCACATCATTTTCCTACCTCATGATGCCATCTATTTTGTGAAGTGCATCAGTCCCTCCTGCAGCAAAGCACCTCCACAACATGATGCTGCCACCCCCATGCTTCACTGTTGGGATGGTCTTTATCAGCTTGTAAGCCTCTCCCTTTTCCTCCAAACATAACAATGGTCATTATGGCCAAACAGTTCTACTTTTGTTTCATCAAACCAGGGACATTTCTCCAAAAAGTACGATATTTGTCCCCATGTGCAGTTGCAAACCGTAGTCTGGCGTTTTTATGGCGCTTTTGGAGCAGTGGCTTCTTCTATGCTGAGCGGTCTTTCAGGTTATGTCGATATAGGACTCGTTTTACTGTGGATATAGACACTTTTGTACCCGTTTCCTCCAGCATCTTCACAAGGTCCTTTGATGTTCTGGGATTGATTTGCACTTTTCGCAACAAAGTACGTTCATCTCTAAGAGACAGAACGTGTCTCCTTTCTGACCGGTATGACGGCTGTGTGATCCCATGGTGTTTATACTTGCATACTATTGTTCGTACAGATGAACGTGGTACCTGCAGGCATTTGGAAATTGCTCCCAAGGATGAACCAGACTTGTGGAGGTCCACCATTTTTTTCTGAGGTCTTGGCTGATTTCTTTTGATTTCCCAGTGATGTCAAGCAAAGAGGCACTGAGTTTGAAGGTAGGCCTTGAAATACATCCACAGGTACACCTCCAATTGACTCAAATTATATCAATTAGCCTATCAGAAGCTTCTAAAGCCATGACATCATTTTCTGGAATTTTTCAAGCTGTTTAAAGGCACAGTCAACTTAGTGTATGTGAACTTCTGACCCACTGGAATTGTGATACAGTGAATTATAAGTGAAACAATCTGTCTGTAAACAATTGTTGTAAAAATGACTTGTGTCATGCACAAAGTAGATGTCCTAACCGACTTGCCAAAACTATAGTTTGTTAACAAGAAATTTGTGGAGTGGTTGAAAAACAAGTTTTAATGACTCCAACCCAAGTGTATGTAAACTTCAGACTTCAAATGTATATACTTTATTATATTCTACTGTATTTTAGTAAATGCCTGCTCGATCTAATATTTATATATTTCTTAATTTCATTCTTTTACTTTTATATTTGTGTATATTTGTTAGATACTACTTCACTGCTGGAGCTAGGAACACAAGCATTTCGCTACACCCCAATAACATCTGCTAAATATGTGTAAATGTTTTTTTCATGCAAAGAACCCATTCAGCAACAACCCAGTAACATGTATTGTGATTAGTTTTCAAAATGACCATAGTACATTACTCTCAAACACAAATGTCCCACTACACCCGATGTTCCACTAATGCTGACTTCACCCTGTATAGGGGGATGAATAGGCCCTTTTAGCCTAAGAGGTGTTTGGCCATTATGCCTCGTATGAAATAGTTATGTCTTCCTGGAGATGTGAGGACTGTGTTTCCCAGAAGCTCAAGAGAAGACCTGTAAAAGTGCATCTGTATCCCGAGATAAAAAAAACCCAGCTTCTATTTTTAGTCTGACTGCACTCTTCCTTGTGTATAATTCCCCTTGTTTATTCTCATAGAAAAAAACAGCCCATCCTCCCACTTCTGTTGCGCTTCTATCAATATATATAATTGATGAACACACGTATGTGAGTATATAGAGTATACTGCACGCCATGGCGGGAACTGGGGCAACTCTTCACGCCTGACCGCTCACTCACTTCAGAAACATCGAAGTCGTGGCTTGTGCTGATACCCCCCTAGCGCAAACTGAATGGAGACCTGGACACCATTTTACTTACACAACCATATATTTTATTAGGTCTAATTAGTGTGATTTTCAGTGATGGTGTTGGATCACAATCCCAGAATCACATGTGTAACAAAAGGTTAAAGCTAGAGTCCTTAGTGGCTGCATCCATTTTTGGACTTAATGCTATATATCCATTGATTCTAACTGGGAAAACTTCCATGTCTGACTTTTGGACATCCATTCATCCATGTCTGACTTTTGGACATCCATCCATGTCTGACTATTGGACATCCATCCATGTCTGACTATTGGACATCCATCCATGTCTGACTATTGGACATCCATCCATGTCTGACTATTGGACATCCATCCATCCATGTCTGACTTTTGGACATCCATCCATGTCTGACTATTGGACATCCATCCATGTCTGACTATTGGACATCCATCCATGTCTGACTATTGGACATCCATCCATGTCTGACTATTGGACATCCATCCATGTCTGACTATTGGACATCCATCCATCCATGTCTGACTTTTGGACATCCATCCATCCATGTCTGACTATTGGACATCCATCCATCCATGTCTGACTATTGGACATCCATCCATGTCTGACTATTGGACATCCATCCATGTCTGACTATTGGACATCCATCCATCCATCCATCCATGTCTGACTATTGGACATCCATCCATGTCTGACTTTTGGACATCCATCCATGTCTGACTTTTGGACATACCTTCAATAGGTTTCCGTTTTTGTAGGTTTCAATTAAGGATTCTAGCTTTAAAGTATCTGTCCAATGAAAATATCACATTTAAAAGTTAATATTTAATGACTTTAACTCATACCCAAATGATGTGCTTGACTTGTCCTATACTCATATTTGTGGCCAAAACATAAATTGTAGAAAAAACACACACAAAAACACACCTCAAACTTGTATCTCAAACAGATGTTTCAAAAAAGCTTGCTATTTCCTCATAGAGGATGATGTCATCCTCCTGAGGAGGATGAGCTGGCCAATCAGTGGTCTACACTATTTTTAATGACCAGTATACGCCCACACCATTCCAACACAGAAAAGCTGCTTTTTAACATACTTAATTACCATTTTTGGAAGGAAAACTACTTCACTCAATTTGTAATTAATTATATGTCATATTTCATAGAAATCAGGAAACACTGGACAGTTACTTTAAAGGGCTGTGGAAATGAATCCTGACAGTATGAGTTCACACGGAAAGTAATCTAGTTTTGTGAATGCGATTACAATGCTCCATTAAACACTAAATCACGGGTGGCTAGTCAGAGTGCTTAGTCACAAAACTAAACAGGGGTTTATTTTGGCTGTAGTCTATCCCTACCCTCCCTGCCGTTGTTCCATTCCCCTGATTCTCCCTCTCCAAAATGCTACATCTGGACCCTCTGCCTCCATCTCTTCATCCTCAACACGGACAAAAGCCAAGATGGCGACACAGAGACGCCATGGGACCTTCTGCCCTTTGAGAAGAAGGCTTCCCTGACACGACTTGAATCTTCTCCACTGTCTTCCCCCGAATCAGAAGTCTTTCAGCAGGAGGACAAGCCCAGGCGTAAACCAGCATCTTGTTAGTAGCCCAGCCGGCCCAGAACTAGCAGAGAAGACGTCACATCATTACTGTCCAGAGCTGGCCCGGAGTTCCTGGACAGATGGAATTCCCCAGTTACTGAGAAGAGGAGTGGAGAGAGATAGAGGGGGAGGGA
>NC_088408.1:91091373-91128027 GCF_034236695.1 Oncorhynchus nerka
GAGAGAGAGGATACTGGAGAGAGAATTGATACTGGAGAGAGAGATAGGATACTGGTGTGAGAGAGAGAGGATACTGGAGAGAGAAAGAGGATACTGGAGAGAGAAAGAGGATACTGGAGATATAGAGAGAGGATACTGGAGAGAGAAAGTGGATACTGGAGAGAGAGAGAGGATACTGCTGAGAGAAAGTGGATACGGGAGGTAGAGAGGATACTGGAGAGAGAAAGTGGATACTGGAGATAGAGAGGATACTGGAGAGAGTGAGGATACTGGAGAGAGAGAGGATACTGGAGAGAGAGAGGATACTGGAGAGAGAGAGAGAAGATACTGGAGAGAGAAAATGGATACAGGAGATAGAGAGGATACTGGAGAGAGTGAGGATACTGGAGAGAGAGAGGATACTGGAGAGAGAGAGGATACTGGAGAGAGAAAATGGATACAGGAGATAGAGAGGATACTGGAGAGAGAAAGTGGATACTGGAGAGAGAGAGTGGATACAGGAGAGAGAATGTGGATACTGGAGAGAGAGGATACTGGAGAGAGAGAGATGATACTGGAGAGAGAGAGGATACAGGAGATAGAGAGGATACAGGAGATAGAGAGGATACTGGAGAGAGAAAGTGGATACTGGAGAGAGAGAGTGGATACAGGAGAGAGAATGTGGATACAGGAGAGAGAATGTGGATACAGTAGAGAGAATGTGGATACTGGAGAGAGAGAGAGGATACAGGAGAGAGAGAGGATACAGGAGATAGAGAGAGGATACTGGAGGGAGAGAGGATACTGGAGAGAGAGAGGATACAGGAGATAGAGAGGATACTGGAGAGAGAAAGTGGATACAGGAGAGAGAATGTGGATACTGGAGAGAGAGGATACTGGAGAGAGAGAGATGATACTGGAGAGAGAGAGGATACAGGAGAGAGAATGTGGATACTGGAGAGAGAGAGGATACTGGAGAGAGAGAGGATACTGGAGAGAGTGGATACTGGAGAGAGTGGATACAGGAGAGAGAATGTGGATACTGGAGAGAGAGAGATGATACTGGAGAGAGAGAGGATACAGGAGAGAGAATGTGGATACTGGAGAGAGAGAGGATACTGGAGAGAGAATGTGGATACTGGAGAGAGAGGATACTGGAGAGAGAGAGATGATACTGGAGAGAGGATACATGAGAGAGAATGTGGATACTGGAGAGAGAGAGGATACTGGAGAGAGATAGAGGGAGAGAGTGGATACAGGAGAGAGAATGTGGATACTGGAGAGAGAGGATACTGGAGAGAGAGAGAGATGATACTGGAGAGAGGATACAGGAGAGAGAATGTGGATACTGGAGAGAGAGTGGATACAGGAGAGAGAATGTGGATACTGGAGAGAGAGATGATACTGGAGAGAGAGGATACAGGAGATAGAATGTGGATACTGGAGAGAGAGAGATGATACTGGAGAGAGAGAGATGATACTGGAGAGAGAGAGATGATACTGGAGAGAGAGAGATGATACTGGAGAGAGAGAGGATACTGGAGAGAGAGAGATGATACTGGAGAGAGGATACAGGAGAGAGAATGTGGATACTGGAGAGAGAGTGGATACAGGAGAGAGAATGTGGATACTGGAGAGAGAGAGGATACTGGAGAGAGAGGATACAGGAGAGAGAATGTGGATACTGGAGAGAGAGAGATGATACTGGAGAGAGAGAGATGATACTGGAGAGAGAGAGGATACTGGAGAGAGAGAGATGATACTGGAGAGAGGATACAGGAGAGAGAATGTGGATACTGGAGAGAGAGTGGATACAGGAGAGAGAATGTGGATACTGGAGAGAGAGAGGATACTGGAGAGAGTGGATACAGGAGAGAGAATGTGGATACTGGAGAGAGAGGATACTGGAGAGAGAGAGATGATACTGGAGAGAGGATACAGGAGAGAGAATGTGGATACTGGAGAGAGAGAGGATACTGGAGAGAGATAGAGATGATACTGGAGAGAGAGAGGATACTGGAGAGAGAAAGGATCCTGGAGAGAGAGAGAGATGATACTGGAGAGAGAGAGTGGTTACAGGAGAGAGAGAGGATACTGGAGAGAGAGAGAGGATACTGGAGAGAGAGAGGATACTGGAGAGAGAGAGAAGATATATGTAATGTCTTTATTGTTTTGAAACTTCTCTATGCGTAATATTTACTGTTAATTTTTATTGTTTATTTCACTTTATATATTCACTTCATATATTATCTACCTCACTTGCTTTGGCAATGTTAACACATGTTTCCCATGCCAATAAAGCCCTTGAATTGAATTAAATTGAGATACTGGAGAGAGAGAGGATACTGGAGAGAGAGAGGATACTGGAGAGAGAGAGAGGATACTGGAGAGAGAAAGGGGATACAGGAGAGAGAGAGGATACTGGAGAGAGAGAGGATACTGGAGAGAGAAAGGATACTGGAGAGAGAGAGAGATGATACTGGAGAGAAAAAGTGGGTACTGGAGAGAGAGAGGATACTGGAGGGAGAGAAAGTGGATACTGGAGAGAGAGAGAGGATACTGAGAGAGGATACTGGAGTAAGAGAGGATATTGGAGAGAGAGAGAGGATGCTGGAGAGATAGAGGATACTGGAGAGAGAGAGGATACTGGAGAGAGAAAAGATACTGGAGAGAGAGAGAGAGGATACTGGAGAGAAAAAGTGGATACTGGAGAGAGAGAGAGGATACTGGAGGGAGAGAAAGTGGATACTGGAGAGAGAGAGAGGATACTGGAGAGAGAGAGGATACTGAGAGAGGATACTGGAGAGAGAGAGGATACTGGAGAGAGAGAGAGGATGCTGGAGAGAGAGAGGATACTGGAGAGAGAGAGAGATGATACTGGAGAGAAAAAGTGGGTACTGGAGAGAGAGAGGATACTGGAGGGAGAGAAAGTGGATACTGGAGAGAGAGAGAGGATACTGAGAGAGGATACTGGAGTAAGAGAGGATATTGGAGAGAGAGAGAGGATGCTGGAGAGATAGAGGATACTGGAGAGAGAGAGGATACTGGAGAGAGAAAAGATACTGGAGAGAGAGAGAGAGGATACTGGAGAGAAAAAGTGGATACTGGAGAGAGAGAGAGGATACTGGAGGGAGAGAAAGTGGATACTGGAGAGAGAGAGAGGATACTGGAGAGAGAGAGGATACTGAGAGAGGATACTGGAGAGAGAGAGAGGATGCTGGAGAGAGAGAGGATACTGGAGAGAGAAAGTGGATACTGGAGAGAGAGAGGATACTGGAGAGAGAGAGGATACTGGAGAGAGAGAGGATACTGGAGAGAGAGGATGCTGGAGAGAGAGAGGATGCTGGAGAGAGAGAGGATGCTGGAGAGAGAGGATACTGGAGAGAGTAAGAGAGAGAGAGGGAGAGAAAGAGGATACTGGAGAGAGTAAGAGAGAGAGAGGGAGAGAAAGAGGATACTGGAGAGAGTAAGAGAGAGAGAGGGAGAGAAAGAGGATACTGGAGCCAATGTTGCATAGTATAGAATGTTTGTACTACTAAAAAAGGGTGAGTCTTGCTATTATATGTACATGCTGGTTTCCCAGAAACAGATTTAGCCTATAGTCAATAGCTTTTTAGTCTAGGACAAATCTTAGTCTGTGTCCGGAGAAATCGGCCCTATATGTTCAGGACTCACCTTAATAAGTGTCCAAGAAACTAGCCTCTGTACTTTAGTCTACAGTCTACTAATCTTGGTTAACCCAGAACTAAAATCTTACGTAATTTGGTCAGACTCTAGTCTACTCTGTCCACGAGAGATTAACAGTCTACTAGCCTATACTATACCCATACGTCCTCATCATAGATTTACTGTCTACTAGCCTATACTATACCCAGACGTCCTCATCATAGATTAACAGTCTACTAGCCTATACTATACCCAGATGTCCTCATCATAGATTAACAGTCTACTAGCCTATACTATACCAAGACATCCTCATCATAGATTTACAGTCTACTAGCCTATACTATACCCAGACGTCCTCATCATAGATTAACAGTCTACTAGCCTATACTATACCCAGATGTCCTCATCATAGATTAACAGTCTACTAGCCTATACTATACCCAGATGTCCTCATCATAGATTAACAGTCTACTAGCCTATACTATACCCAGATGTCCTCATCATAGATTAACAGTCTACTAGCCTATACTATACCCATACGTCCTCATCATTGGCCTAGTTAGACTATTTGCATAATTAACAGACTGGTACTTGAAAAGCAGAATGTCAGCACAAACAATCTTGGACAGTACCCTGTGCAATTTTGTTTCTAGCCGTGTAATTGGCTGGCTAATGCAGAGAAGCTAAACATACAAATGTTCTGCCCTTAAAGCGGCAGGTAGCCTAGTGGTTAGAGGCAGGTAGCCTAGTGTTTAGAGACAGGTAGCCTAGTGGTTAGAGGCAGGTAGCCTAGTGTTTAGAGGCAGGTATCCTAGTGTTTAGAGGCAGGTAGCCTAGTGTTTAGAGGCATGTAGCCTAGTGGTTAGAGGCAGGTAGCCTAGTGGTTAGAGGGAGGTAGCCTAGTGGTTAGAGGGAGGTAGCCTAGTGGTTAGAGGCAGGTAGCCTAGTGGGTAGAGGCAGGTAGCCTAGTGGTTAGAGGCAGGTAGCCTAGTGTTTAGAGGCAGGTAGCCTAGTGTTTAGAGGCAGGTAGCCTAGTGTTTAGAGGCAGGTAGCCTAGTGTTTAGAGGCAGGTAGCCTAGTGTTTAGAGACAGGTAGCATAGTGTTTAGAGGCAGGTAGCCTAGTGTTTAGAGGCAGGTAGCCTAGTGGTTAGAGAGCATTGGACTAGTAACTGAAAGGTTGATAGATTGACTCCCCGAGCTGACAAGGTAAAAATCTGTTGTTCTGCCCCTGAACAAGGCAGTTAACCCACTGTTCACCGGTAGGCTGTCATTGTAAATAAGAATTTGTTCTTAACTGACTTGCTTAGTTAAATAAATGAAAAGCAAGACATCTCTCTATGGTGCTAATGCTTCCGTGTTCTCCAACATCATCCCTTTAAAGAGGTCATCTGCAATTGGTACCTCCATTTTTGGACAGTGAATTATATTAATTCATTATAAATAGCCATTGATTCTTGAAGAAATGACCTCAGAAATGCCTCATTAGCTTAGTTCGACTGTTGTAACCCTTCAGAACCCAACATATAATCTTGCTTTACTCCAATGTTTTTAAACAATTGAATTGTAAACACATACTGTATTGCATCTAAACATTGTTAAAACTATTGTTAAAACATCATGGATGTCCTTGCATCCAAGCTTTGTCTTTGAATCTGAGAGTAGTTACATTTCTTCAGGCTCTCGCTCAGCTTTTTACCAAAACAGAGGTGGTGTACCATCACCCTCTGTCCCGATTGTTTTAACTGCAGATTGGTCCTTTAACATCACTACTCCTGATGATTATTACTAGGCAGAGTGACTCTGGGAGTTTTGGTGGAAGGAACAAAAAACTCCCCTTTAAATTATGGATCATAAAAATTCTCCTCAAATATGCAACACTCCGTTTGATGCATCATTGCAGTGTCATGGTTTTCATGGAATGGAATGGTGGTAGAGGTGGATTGGGAAGAAATAAAATCTCCCTGGAAACCTCCCAATGTAAAATCACAGGTAGTCACCCTCAAAATTAACATTTTATTTATATACATATCAAAATGAATACGTTTCACCTTTGAATGTCGGCCTATTTTCTGTTGGACGTGAAGTGCAGAGGCTCGACTGATATCATCTAGACAAGACTCCCTCTCTTTCCTCAGTCAGAGCCATACTGCTTGCACATGTCTACACATCTCACCCTCTGTCCCGATCTACAGTGACATGCCTGATGTAATGTGTGTGTAAGCTGGCCTACTCACTGAGAACAGAATGTATCTGGGCACAGCAGATCTGTTCCAGGTCCTTCCCACGTCTCCTTGTTGACGGCTACGTTCATGCGGCCATTGTTACAACCACGTCTGTACTGATAACATGAAAAATGGCTTGAGTGATTGTAAATGTCAGTTACAAAAACAACTTCTTCCACTTTCCAAACTATACTCTGTTTTGTCAGACACATACTGTAACAGAACACAACACAACACAACCCACTCTGGCCCACATAATGTAATCACACATTCACACACACAACTATTAGCCCCAAACACAGAAGTTGGAATGACTTTCAAGCTCCAGTGGGTTGGGCGTCAGAGTAATGACGGTGGTGAGCTCTCAGGTAATGAGGTTAACGCATCACTGTTGGACCTAGCTGACAGCTAGCCCAGTGGTGAGAGAGGGGAGGATGAGAAAGAGGTGGAGGGAGAGAGACAGAGGGAAGAAGAAAGGAGAGAGGGAGTACAAAGTCAACGAGAGAGGTAAAGAAAAAATAATGAAAGAGAGACAGGGAGAGAAAGAAAACTGAGACAAAAGAAAGAAAGATAAAGAGAGAGGAAGACGGAGAAGAGAGAGGAAGACGGAGAAGCGAGAGGAGGAGAGAGAGAGGAGGAGAGAGAGAGGGAGGGAGAGAAAGAGACAGAAGGACAGGAAGAAAACAACAAAGATAAAATAGAGAGGTAGAGAAAGAACAGAAAGAGAGGAGAATAGAGATCAAGAAAGAGAGAGAGATAGCGGGAGAAGAAGGTAAGGAAAGAGAGAGATGCTGGAGCTGACAGGGCCAGGGATCATTGTCGCCACCTGATTGGATCAGACATCCTCCTGCAGAGAGCTATCTCCTGGACACACACTCCCTTTCCTCCACTCTCTCCTTCCCTAACCCCAACCCCCCTGTCAGGGAGCTGCGGGGAAGCAGAGAGTTGTCCATGGCAGCCAGAGCTTACAGTACATGGCTTATTGCTCATCCAGACCATGCCCCTGCTGGATCTACAGCTATATGTACACTCTTAGGAAAAATGTGTTATTAACAAGAACCTGAAAGGGTTATTCGGCTGTCCCATAGGAGAACCCTTTGAAGAACCCTTTTTAGGTTCCATGTAGAGCCATTTTCACAGAACCCAAAAGGGTTCTACCTGGAAACAAAGGGGTTTTCTTGGAACCAAAAAGGCTTCTACTTGGAACCAAAAAGGGTGCTCTTACGGGGACAGCCAAGGAATCCTTTTGGAACCCTGTTAATGGGATATGTTTTCATAAATGATTAGAATATTACACTCTGAAACCATATGATTGTATGAAATTGATTAGAATCATTAGTGTATTTTAATGCTGTGTGTGGTTTTAGTCAGTAGAATTATATATCCGGGAGTGTAGTTCTTAGTCAAAGTTTATGTTTTGGTGACAATATGTCTAGTCTTGATAACAGACTGTCTGAGCAAGATTCGATGCCGACCTTGGCTGGGGGCATTGAGGACTTTCCAGGATCTCTCCCTATCTTGAGGGACGGTGGGAAGAAGTTTTTCTCATGGACTCCCCTAATCTCTGTTGGTTGGGTAACAGGACAGTGTGGGCATAGGATACTTCATGTTTGTGTGGAAGTATGTGTGTCGCTATAAAATGAAGGTCTTTGTACTGTGCATGCCAGAACTTTCCCGTGAATAAACATTTGACTATTGTGGACTGGGCCTCTGTCTGTTTTCATTCCAACCAGTATCTTACAAATCCTGGTCACAGACTGAGTAATTTAAATGATTTGGTTTATGAACATTGGGAACCTAATTCTCATGACAATTTGGTCCTTCGAGCCGGATCTCAATACCTTACCTGCCTCTGTCGTCCCAAGGAACAGTTGAAAACCATGCACGGGCGGATCCAGGATCCGTAAGACAAAGACCTGACCTCTGAATTGAGGGTTTATTTCAGACCAGTGGTGAACTGGTACACGACATAGGTGGTGACGAGTTCCAACCTACATTGCTTTCCCCAGTCTTCAAGACAAGGTCAGTAATCTTTATTCAGGAATTTGGGGGATAGGAGACTTTTACTTTATGTATTAGCAAGGAATCGATTGAGAGAGGAGCAGGTCCGCAATGACCTGAGGTACATGTGCACTACCATAAATAAAAATAGCTTAATAATCGAGGTCTGTGAGGAATTCCCGAAAGGTTATTTGAGGAATGGCCGAGAGGTTATTAGCAAGGGATATAAATAGGTGCTGTGAGATAGGACGGGGAGTTTGTGTACATAGGATAACTTAAATTGTTAATTAACATGTGGTAAATTAGCCATAGATCCAATTAAAAAAACATACCTAAATAAAATCCTAAAGTATGAGGATATTGCTATGGTTTGTGAGACATGACGGTAATTATATGCGTACAAATAACTGAAATGGTCAATTAACAAAAGTGAATTAGCCATAGATCCAATTCAAAAGACAATACTGAAATTAAGTCAAAAAATGGAGAAAGGAAGGGAAACCCAATATAGCGGAGTGAGATACAAGATATTGACGTCAAAAGAACAAGCAACAACCGAAAAATAGGCTGCTGGCTAGGGATTTATGACCCCTGGAAAGTAGCTTATAGTTTGTAAACGGTGAGACCTAATGTCCGATCGACACCACTATAGATAAAGTTTAAAGTAAGGAAAAGCACACATAGGTTAAGAGATAGCAACATACACACCAATAGTGAGACACATATAGGAGTAATTTAATCAGAATTAAAGAGTCACACACATAGATTGTGATAACAACTATAGTGATTGGATAACGGTAAAAAGAGAACATACATAGATAGATCATAGAAATACATACACATAGTTTGTGAGAAATATCATAGTAACTACAAGGTTTTATTAAACATGGGTAGTAAATCCTCAAAGGAGGCCCCGGAATTAACGGTAGATGAGAAATATATGCAGGGAAAAGATAAGAGGAACACATATTTTGGCCCGAAATGGAGGAAAAAGTATGGATTTGACGGACGTTTAAATATAGAAAAACTGGAATCAATGATTAAACAAATACATAGGGTTTGTGGAGACAAGGCAGATAAACAACGGGCAGAGGGGCTAGACACAGCGAGGGTATGGTTGGCCGAGGCGAGGAAGAGAGTTGAGGGAGAAAAGAAAAAGAAGGAAGATCTAAGTTGCCGGCAACAGAGAGCAATCACTCCCACGGCTCCTCTGGAGGTCTCTCATATGCCTAAATTATATCCCACCGGGATAGCCCAGGTGTGGAGAGAGAATCCTGATGATGGAACAGTGGTGGTGTGGAGACTGCAGCCAGTGCTTCCCGTCCCACCACCACCACCCCCATATGGGGAACCTCCTGGAGAAGAGGGAGGGGTAGAGTCGGATGAGGATAGGATAGGGCTAGCTACCATAGGGAAAGTCACGAGGACGTAGGATGAACAAGTGACAGGATGTAGGGGGAAGAGGTAGAGGCAGAACTTTACCACCCAGAAGGCTGAAGTCGCATAACCAGAGTCCAGGGAGGCGAGGAGTAGCAGAGTGGTTGGAAGACGAAGATGAAAGGGAGGCTAGTCAGTATCCTCTAATTGCCTTGCCCAACTCACGGGCTGGGGATGCAGGACAGGACTTAGCAAACTTATTGAGAAAAGTGGATAGAGACAGTCAAAAGAAAGGAGGAGGCCTTAAAACCTCTCTAGGGGCAGCATTCGGAATTTTGGATTAAAAACATGCCCAAATTAAACCGCCTGCTACTCGGGCCCAGAAGATATGATATGCATATAACTGGTATATTTGGATAGAAAACACTCTAAAGTTTCCAAAACTGTTAAAATAGTGTCTGTGAGTATAACAGAACTGATTTGGCAGGTGAAACCCGGAGTAATATCCATTCAGGAAGTTTTTTGGGGGGGGTTTTGTAGTTTTCTATTCAATGCCATTACAGTATCCATTGACTTAAGACTCAATTTGCAGTTCCTATGCCTTCCACTTGATGTCAAAAGTCTTTATAAATTGTTTCAGGCTTGTATTCTTATAAATGAGGGAGTAAGACCAGTCTGAATGAGTGGACCCTGACGTGTAACAGAGCTTTTTCATGCGCAATCCCGAGAGTGCATTTCTTGTTTACCTTTTATATTGACGACATTATTGTCCGGTTGAAATATTATAGATCATTTAGGCTAAAAACAACCTGAGGATTGAATATAAACATCGTTTGACATGTTTCTATGAACTTTACGGATACAATTTGGATTTTTTTTGTCTGCCTGTTTTGACTGCGTTTGAGCCTGTGGATTACTGAAGAAAAAAATTGAGGTTTTTGGATTTAAAGAGACTTTATTGAACAAAAGGAACATTTATTGAGGAACATTTATTATTCTACATTTATTGCCACCATATGAAGATCATCAAAGGTAAGGGATTCATTTTATCTCTATTTCTGAGTTTTGTAACGCTTTTGTTTGGCTGGTTACTGTTTGTAATAATTTGTCAACTGGGCTATGTTCTCAAATAATCGTAAGGTATGCTTTCGCCGTAAAGCATTTTTTAAATCTGACACCGTGGTTGGATTCACAAGAAGTTAATCTTTAAACCTATGTAAAATATGTTTTGTTTTCTGAATTTTTATCATGAGTATTTCTGTATTTGAATTTGGCGCTCTGCAATCTAACTGGATGTTGGCCAGATGGGACGCTAGCGTCCCACATACCCTAGAGAGGTTAAGGGGAAGGGACCCAAGAGAGAAGGGAAAAATGGATAGAACCCGAGAACAGAAAATGTTACAACTGTAGCAAGTCAAACAGAAAATGTTACAACTGTAGCAAGTCAGGACATTTGGAGGAACCATGCATGCACTGCGATAAGGTGGGCCACAATCACAGAGACTGTAGAAAGAACAGAAAGGATAGGAGAGAGGGTCAAAGGCAAGAACAGAGAGAAAAGGTCAGGCGCCTACAGCCAGACTCAGAGGAGCAATAGAAAAGAAAGGAGATCAGTACCTATAATGGTCACTATCGGAATAACTGTAGATAAGCATAAAGGAGGCTTCAAGGAAACGAGAAGTAAGGAAGATCAGACAGGAAGGGAATATTTCATCGCCGCTCTTGGGGAAAGAGCAGGAAAGATTTTAAACAGAAGAGGAAAAACAGAGAGACGCGATGACAGAGATGGAGAGAAGCAGTGTTTTAATTGCGATAAGAAGCGGTGTTTCAATTGCCTTGAGACAGGATATTTCGCCCGGGAGTGTAAGGCTCCCCGTAAACATTGTGACCGGGTGGGACACAACCACCGAAATTGTAATTCAACTAAGAGGAAGGACAGGCGTGACAGGGAGAGCAAGAGGGAGGCAGAGACAAGGAGGGCGAGATTAATGAGAATCCTTGATGGGGAAACGCCTGGACCTTTAAATTAGGGCTATTTTCTGGGAATGGTCTCGATATTGCGTGCCCGAGGTTACGACTACCGACAATTATAATAATAGGTTTATTTGCGTCTCAATTATTTCAAAAGCATTGGTGGTCGAGGGGTAGAACTGTTACCTACAACGCGGGAGACTCAGGTTTGCATCTCAGCCTGGGCACCAATAGACTAAAATTCATTCTGATTGTAATTAATCTATTGATATGTTTTGCCTGGAGAGATGTTGATTGATGTTTTAAGTTCTGTTCATTGTGTTTGGCTTGTCGAACCCGTACTACTGCTGTTGCAGTCAGCCAACAATGATTTGCAATTCGCTGAAATTGCTTCTGCCAGGGCTCGGGCTGAGCGCCTGCTGCTGACGTCACTCACAATGCACTTTTGCAGCCAGGCGAGGGTGTTGTGCCTGAGGGTGTGACATCGTAAAAGTTTTGAGATAGTTTCTGGTTATTGATTTTTGGTTTGATTGTTTAGGTAACACCAGTGCAATTGAACAGGAACTAAGGTGTTAAACACGGAAACATTGCCCAGAAATTATTTGGCACAACAGGCCGAAATAGTAGCATTGACTAAGGAGAGAAAGGTTACTGTTTACATAGACAATCACATAGACATCCAAGACCATACCAAGCAGCACAGATAACTCTTAAAGTAGATAAGACACTTGACAGAGAATTGTTACAGGATGGCCATGACCGAACGCCTCAGGGAGAATTGGATATGTAGAGAATGAAAGGGGCGGTCCTACAAGATAATGGCAGACCTAAGGATAATTTACTGATCTTACCTAAGTCATTGTTTAGATATGCGGTAATATTGATACATGGGCAGAAACCATGTATCAAGGGGGGTTAGGGGGGTTAGGACACACTTTGTGTCCTATTGGATAATAAACTAACTTATTAACCTATTGTCACGCCTTGGTCATTATATTTTGTGTTTTGGTATATGTTTGGGTAAGCCAGGGTGTGACATGGGTTTATATGTTGTGTTTCGTATTGGGGTTTGTAGTAATTGGGATTGTGTTGATTAGGGGTGTATCTAGTTAGGCTTGGCTGCCTGAGGCGATTCTCAATTGGAGTCAGCTGCTTATCGTTGTCTCTGATTGGGAACCGTATTTAGGTAGCTTGAGTTCGCGTCGTATTTTGTGGGTGTTTGTCCTGTCTCTGTGTTATAGTCACCAGATAGGCTGTATTAGTTTCACGTTCCGTTTGTTGTTTTTGAGTTATTTCATGTACGCATTCTTTCATTATAGTCATGAGTAACCTACACGCTGCATTTCGGTCCGACTCTCTTTCTACAAACGAAGAACGCCTTTACACCTATTGGATAATAAACTTTATAATTGATAAATATATCAAATGGATAGAGGTGGTTCCTACATCCTCAGCAGATGCAGAGACAGTGGCTAGGGCATTATGTTGAGAGATTATCCCACGATTTGGACTGCCTGAGACTATTTATAGCGACAACATTTCCAATCAGCTGATAAATAATATAGGTCAAAGACTAAACATTGATTGAATGCATTAATTCCACGATTAAGAGTAGACTAAGGAAAATGCATTAAAGTACTGGAATGAATTGGGTAAAATGTTTGCCCATAATGTTGATGACCGTTGGTAAGGAGGGACTGTCTCCGTTTGAGAAGGTTTTTGGTAAACCCTACAGAAGGCCCGGATTAGGACGATTGGAGCAAGCAGACATAGAAGTAGAGAATAGCATGGTTGAATATGAGGAGTTTGTTCATTAACCAAACCCGTATGTCAAGGATTTTATGCTCTACAGGAGAACTACAGAAGGAGATTACCCACAAGATTGAGCCAGGAGACTGGGTTTGGGTCCAATCACTAAATAAAAAAGACTGGAAGCAGCCACGTTGGGAGGGCCATACCAAGTACTCCTGGTGACAGCCTTTGCGGTGAGAAAAGCTGAAAGAGCTACCTGGGTTCACATCACACATTGCAGGAGGGTAAGACACACTGGTACTGTCGAACAATCACAGAGTTAGGAGAAGAACCAAATACCAATAGGGTTCGGGAGTTACCTCTCTAACGAAGATTCCCTGACCCCGCTCTATCCTCCCTGTGTGCGTTCATAGAAGTGAAAGTATGGGCTGGCCTTCAGCTAATGATATGTTCTCCGGGAAAGGTGGGGCTTTACAGGAGTGCTGATTGGTCTGAGCTGTCTTATCGCAGAAGCCATCTTCCGAATACACCATGACCCACCCAAGAATGCAGAAGGTGGTAACTTAACCCATAGTTTAGACGATGAGGATTTTGTATTAACCAAGCACAAGAGATCACTTGATCTGGATAAACAGGAAGTGAGAGTGGAGATTGGGAAGGACGTCTCAATTGAGTTCTATATAGACCAAATGGGGCATCTGACTCCTCGGCAGTCCAGGACTATGCGTCATTATGGAAGATATCTGTGCAGGTCCCTGTGTAGTTCATGGAAGCAGGTCATAGCCCACACAGAGGGAGAGGGCTATATGAATCCGCTTCCCCAGTATGGAAGAAGATGGAGTATAGTGAAGGTGAGAGTTTTTGACTGCAATCCGGAGCGAGAGAAGTATTGCATAAAGGTACGAATTACCGTTAAAAACGTAAAGAAGGAGGATCTAGGGTTATGGTATGTTGGGTTTGATCATGTTTCGGTTAACACCATAGTACCATTGCGGGTAGAAGAGGTTAGGGCAGGTGATAGCTCTATAGTCACCCAGAATACAAGCAGAGCCCCTGACAAAACAGATACTGACAGCAGAATCGCCCAGAGCCAAGGGCCGGTGCGGATAGTGCAGATGAAAGATCTTAAGGAAGTGATTGAGGTGGAAACTGGTTATGGGGATTCAAACATATGGTTAGAATGGATTCAGTATACAGCCAGATCAGTAGCGAAAGAAGAATATTATGCCTGCGCCACAGCAAAACCTCAGTTGACAACCATTCCCTTTCCATTCGATGGAATTGATGCACCCAGGGGAATGGCCTGTATGGTAAAGCTGTTATGAAGGCAGGGAAGCCAGAGATTGACAGTTGCATTGATCTGCATTATCTGTATCCCCATGTGCCCATTACATCCAGACTTCCCCCTTTCACAGTTACAGGAGGACATTATTATTGTATGGCTCGCTACATCACACACGAATGGGACGTAGGGGAAGTAAGGACATTATTATTGTATGGCTCGATACATCACACACGGATGGGACGTAGGGGAAGTAAGAACATGCAATAGGACAGAGAAGGTAACAACTGACAAGACAATGAGGGACCTGACTGGGGGGTTGAGTTCCGAGGACTTTAGTAAGATAAAAAGGCCTAGAATGGATGTCTGGTGGTTGTGTGGAGGTATGAAGCTGTAGCCCAACCTGCCTACCAATTGGACCAGTAGTTGTGCACTAGTGCAGTTAGGCATGCCCTTCAAACCCTTTTTTCCAAGAGTGTAATACACACAGCCTAAGACACTATCTGAAAGTCTGGCACAAGTCTTGAACCCATGTACCCTCCAGCTCTAGGATATGACACTGGGGCTTCAACCCACAGCTCCAACAGCCTGCACCAGTCAGCCAGACCATGTGGGTTTTAATTCTTCACATCCCCCTACCCCACGCTACCCCACCCTCTTTTTCTAATCGACAGCCTAGACCAAGGCTGCCCCGGGACCCCTACCATCAGCCAGTTCCCCTTCCCGCTCCCCTCTCCCTGGGTCTGTCTGTGTGTTTGGATCCAGGATGTCTGTGTTTTTCCCCATCCTCCCTCCTGTAACTATTCCCCAGGTTGTTTCAGTAAATGAGAATGTGTTCTTAGTCAACGTACCTGGTAAAATAAGGGTAAAATCAAATTAAAATGAACAGGATGAGTACCACACAGTCGGGCAGGCTCCCATTCCACCGCGGGACGCTTGACTCACACCCGGCATGGTCAGAACAGTGAACTCAGCCAGGCGGAAGAGACAAGGTGCAGAGAGGAAACAGCACGCGAACAACCAACAACAGACAGAACAAACTCATTGAGAAAATGTACTCTGATGGAGGGAGGGATGGAGGGAGCTAGGGATGGAGAGAGGGGACAACTGGAAAGCAGAGGCTGGGATGATGATTTAAACAATCTATTCCACTGTGATGAAGGGATAGAGGGAGGGATGGGAAGACAAGGAAGACAGTTTGGAAGTTTGGACTCTTTCTTTGTTCCAATTTCTGACCTTCTTTTCATTATTATTATTGTTGTTTTTTTGTAACAGGGTGAAAGGAGGCTGCCACATCTGTAACAAAAAGGAGGCTGCCACATCTGTAACAAAAAGGAGGCTGCCACATCTGTAACAAAAAGGAGTCTGCCACATCTGTAACAAAAAGGAGTCTGCCACATCTGTAACAAAAAGGACGCGGCCACATCTGTAACAAAAAGGACGCGGCCACATCTGTAACAAAAAGGAGTCTGCCACATCTGTAACAAAAAGGAGTCTGCCACATCTGTAACAAAAAGGAGTCTGCCACATCTGTAACAAAAAGGACACGGCCACATCTGTAATAAAAATAAGGCTACCACATTTGTAATAAAAAAGAGAATGCCACATCTGTAAAAAAAGAGTCTGTATTCATCTAAATATAATTATTATCAGTATACACTTGTACGTACGAAGAACATACATACTACATTTAACCTTGAGCAGGGCAGAAGGACAGTTTTGGTTAAAATGTGCTCTAAAGTTGATCTATTAAAGGCTCTTTTTGTAACCTGAATGTCCACTCAGTCATGAAGGGAGACCCAAGGGACTAAGTAAAGCACAGCAGCCCTTCTGACCTGGCCCTCTGCTTCTCACGCAAACATACACAGCGCACACACATGAACACAGGCAGGAACGCACACACACAGGCAGGAACGCACACACACAGGCAGGAACGCACACACACAGGCAGGACAGGAACACACACACACACACACACACACATGAACATAGGCAGGAACCCACACACACACACACACACACACACACACACACACACACACACGTAGGACATATAGTATACAGTCTAGTGTGTATAAAGTGTGTATATATAGGCTAGTGAGTGTGTATACAGTGCTATGCAAAAGTACTCATCCCCCTTGGCATTTTTCCTATTTTGTTGCATTACAAACTGTAATTTAAATAGATATTTTTTGGATTTCGTGTAATGGACATAAACAAAATAGTCCAAATTGGTGAAGTGAAATGAAAAGATATTACTTACTTACATTTTTTTTTTAAGTGGTGTGTCCATATGTATTCACCCCCTTTGCTATGAAGCCCCTAAATAAGATCTGGTGCAACCAATTACCTCCATAAGTCACATGATTAGTTTAATAAAGTCCACCTGTGTACAATCTAAGTGTCACCTGATCTCAGAAAATATACAGCTGTTCTGAAAGGCCCCAGAGTCTGCAACATCACAAAGCAAGGGGCACCACCAAGCAAGTGGCACCGTGAAGAACAAGGAGCTCTCCAAACAGGTCAGGGACAAAGTTGTGGTGAAGTACAGATCAGGGTTGGGTTATAAAAATTATAATTAACTTTGAACATCCCACCGAGCACCATTAAATCCATTATTAAAAAATGGAAAGAATATGGCACCACAACAAACCTGCCAAGAGAGGGCCGCCCACAAAAACTCACGGACCAGGCAAGGAGGGCATTAATCAGATAGGCAACAAAGAGACCAAAGATAACCCTGAAGGAGCTGAAAAGCTCCACAGAGGAGATTGGATTATCTGTCCATATGACCACTTTGAGCTGTACACTCCACAGAGCTGGGCTTTACGGAAGAATGGCCAGAAAAAAGCCATTGCTTAACTTCTTGCAGCGAGCCATCCTGGATCCGGGATCGTGAATACAGCCTCAAGCTCATTACCATAACGCAACGTTAACTATTCATGAAAATCGCAAATGAAATGGAATCAATATGCTAGCTTTCAAGCTTAGCCTTTTGTTAACAACACTGTCATCTCAGATTTTCAAAAATATGCTTCTCAACCATAGCAAAACTAGCATTTGTGTAACAGTATTGATAGCTATTGATAGCTAGCATTAGCATTTAGCGTTAGCATTCAGCAGGCAACATTTTCACAAAAACCAGAAAACCATTCAAATAAAATAATTTACCTTTGAAGAACTTTGAATGTTTTCATTGAGGAGACCCTCAGTTAGATAGCAAATGTTCAGTTTTTCCTGAAAGATTATTTGTGCAGTGATTTTGACGCTGTGTTTTACTAACATCTCCTTATATGGCTGTGAATATGCTGTGAACGAGCTTATGCTCTCTGCCGTTCATCCAAGATGTCTGCAGCATTGTGGCGTATTTGTAGGCATATCATTGGAAGATTGGCCATAAGAGACTACATTTGCCAGTCCGGTGTCCTTTGTGCGCAATTGTCAGTAACACTCATTTTGCCATGGGATACAGAAGCAGAAGCACACTTCCAGGAATGATACATCATTGAAGAGATATGTAGAAAAACACCTTGAGGATTGATTCTAAACAACGTTTGCCATGTTTCAGTCGATATTATGGAGTTATTTTGGAAAAAGTTTGGCGTTTTTATAACTGAATTTTCGTTTTTTTTTGGTAGCCAAACATGACGCAGAAAACGTAACCGATTTCTCCTGCACAAATAATCTTTCAGGAAAACTGAACATTTGCTATCTAACTGAGAGTCTCCTCATTGAAAACATCCGAAGTTATTCAGAGGTAAATGATTTATTGAATGTTTTTGCTGGTTTTTGTGAAAATGTTGCCTGGTGATGCTAACGCTAAATGCTAATGCTAAATGCTAACGCTAAATGCTAAATGCTAGTTTTGCTATGGTAGAGAAGCATATTTTTGAAAATCTGAGATGACAGTGTTGTTAACAAAAGGCTAAGCATGAGAGCTAGCATATTGATTTCATTTCATTTGCGATTTTCATGAATAGTTAACGTTGCGTTATGGTAATGGCCTTGAGGCTGTAGTCATGATCCCGGATCCGGGTTGGCTCGACGCAAGAAGTTAACTATTCATGAAAATCGCAAATGAAATGAAATCAATATGCTATCTCTCAAGCTTAGCCTTTTGTTAACAACACTGTCACCTCAGATTTTCAAAAATATGCTTCTCAACCATAGCAAAACTAGCATTTGTGTAACAGTATTGATAGCTATTGATAGCTAGCATTAGCATTTAGCTCTTCCAATGATATGCCTACAAATACGTCACAATGCTGCAGACATCTTGGATGAACGGCAGAGAGCTTAGGTTCATTCATGGCACATTCACAGCCATATAAGGAGACGATGGGAAACAGAGCCTCAAAAATTCTGCTAATTTCCTGTTTGAGGTTTCATCTTTGTTTCGCCTGTAGCATGAGTTCTGTGGCACTCACAGATAATATCTTTGCAGTTTTGAAAACGTCAGAGTGTTTTCTTTCCAAATCTGCCAATTATATGCATAGTCGAGCATCTTTTCGTGACAAAATATTGCGCTTAAAACGGGCACGTTTTTTAATCAAATAATGACATAGCGCCCCCATAGGTTGAAGAGGTTAAAGAAAAAAATAAGCAAACACGTTTGGTGTTCGTCGAAAGGCATGAGGGAGATTCCCCAAACATATGGAAGAAGGTACTCTGGTCAGATGAGACTAAAATTGAGCTTTTTGGTCATCAAGGAAAACGTTATGTCTGGCGCAAACCCAACACCCCTCATCACTCCGAGAATACCATCCCCACAATATTTTTCATCGGCAGGGACTGGGAAACTGGTCAGAATTGATGGAATGTTGTGATGGCGCTAAATACAGGGAAATTCTTGAGGGAAACTTGTTTCATTCTTCCAGAGATTTGAGACTGGGACGGAGGTACCCCAAGAGACTTGCAGCTGTAATTGCTGAAAAAGGTGGCTCTACAAAGTATTGACTTTGACTGAATAGTTATGCATGCTAAAGTTCTGTTTTTTGTCTTATTTCTTGTTTCACAATAAAAAAATATTTTGCATCTTCAAAGTGGTAGGCACGTTGTGTAAATCAAATGAGGCAATAAAATAGGAAAAATGCCAATGGGGGTGAAAACTTTCGCAAGCCACTGTATAGAGTGTATATATAGTATTTTGTGTACACTGTGTGAATATATAGTCTAGTGAGTGTGTAAATATAGTCTTCTGAGTGTGTATATATCGTCTTATGAGTGTGTATATGGTGTGTTTATATAGTATAATGAGTGTGTATATAGTTTGTATATATAGTCTTGTGTGTATACAGTGTGCATATATAGTCTAGTGAGTGTGTAAATATAGTCTTTTGCGTGTGTATTTAGTGTGTATACAGTATATAGTCTTGTGAGTGTGTATATAGTATGTTTATATAGTCATGCGAGTGTGTCTATAGTGTGTATATATTGTATTGTGAGTGTGTACATAGTGTGTATATATAGTCGAATGATTGTGTACATGTGACGTAGAAGTCAGTCACTGGCCGCGGGCAGCATAAGTGGTTACCCTTTCTGCTTTTTGCTTACAGGGAGGTGCCTCAGGCATCGACAGGTTTCTCGCCATTCGAACTCCTCTATGGATGGCCAGTGCAAGGACCACTGGACCTGCTGAAGAAGTGCTGGGAAGGTTCCCCAGTAGCTACCTCAGGACAGGGGATTGTCCAGTATGTCCTCCAGATGCGAGACAGGTTGGAACGGTACCGAGAGGAAGCTAGAGCAAACCTTCAGCAAGCCCAGAAGGCCCAGAAGAGAGGCTATGACCAGCACGCTCGCCACAGAGAGTTTGAGCCAGGACAGAAAGTCCTGCTCCTCCTTCCCTCGTCTACCAGCAAGCTCCTTGCGCAATGGCAAGGACCGTACCTAATCGGGAGGAAGATGGTCCCAGTGACCTACGAGGTGCTGCACCCGGACAAGGGTAAGAAGAAGCAAACCTACCATGTGAACCTTCTCAAGGCCTGGGAGGAGAAAGAGGAACTCTCCAAAGGAAAGTCATTTCTGGTCCGCAGAGTAGAAGAGGATGAGTCGGATGGGGTCACAGAGGCATGGAAAGAACGAGCAGAAGTCATACTGGCTCACCTGGAAGAAGACAAACAAGATGAGCTGAAGCAGCTGTTTGGCAGGTATCCGGCCCTCTTCAGTCAGAGACCAGGAAGAACCAAAGTCCTAGAACACGTCATTCGTTTGAAACCTGGCCAGAACCCTGTCCGCCAGCATCCTTACCGTGTGCCTGAGAGGCTGGTGGTAGCCCTCAAGGAAGAGGTCCACACCATGATAGAGATGGATGTTGTCGAGCCATCTTCAAGTGACTGGAGCAGCCCTATTGTCATTGTCCCAAAGAAGGATGGCTCTTTGCGCGTCTGCATGGACTTCCGTAAGGTGAATGCCATCTCCCAGTTTGATGCCTATCCCATGCCCCACATTGACGACTTACTGGAGAGAATAGGTAGAGCTCATTACATCACCACATTGGATCTCTGCAAAGGGTACTGGCAGGTGCCCCTGGATGAACAATCCAAGGCCTACACTGCATTCCGGACGCCAATGGGCCTGTTCCAGTTCAAGGTCATGCCGTTTGGCCTTCATGGGGCCCCTGAGACTTTCCAGAGGCTGATGGACAAGGTCCTCCAGGACTGTGACGATTACGGTGCTGCTTACTTGGACGACGTGGTGATCTACAGCCACTCCTGGGAGGAGCACATACAGCATCTTAGCAGAGTCCTGGGGAAGATCCATGAAGCAGGCCTCACGCTTAACCTCCTGAAGTGTGAGTGGGCGAAACAGGAGACAAAGTACCTGGGTTACCAGCTGGGTAAGGGTGAAGTTCGGCCTCAGGTGGAGAAAGTGGAGTCCATCAGGAATAGCCCTCAACCCAGAACCAAGAAACAGGTGAAGTCCTTCCTAGGTCTGGCAGGGTGGTACCGGAGATTCATTCCACAGTTTTCGACCATCGCTGTCCCTCTGACCAACCTCACTTCGAAGGGGGCCAGCAACCCTGTGAAGTGGACTGAGGAGTGTGAGGAAGCCTTCATGACACTGAAAAAACGACTGTGCTCATTCCCTGTTCTCCAGACCCCTGATTTTAAGAAGAGATTTCTCGTGCAGGTGGACGCTTCGGCTGTAGGAATTGGAGCTGTACTGGCCCAAGGGAGCCAAGAGAAGAGCTTCCTGTGCTGTACCTGAGTCGGAAGCTGTTGCCCAGGGAAACCAGGTATTCTACAATCGAAAAGGAGTGCCTGGCTATAAAGTGGGCCCTAGATAGCCTCCGTTACTACCTTCTTGGGAGGGAATTTGACCTGCACACGGACCACAGAGCACTGACCTGGATCCAGACCATGAAGGACCGGAATTCTCGTGTGACCAGGTGGTATCTGGAGCTCCAGCCCTTCAGGTTCTGTGTCCGTCACAAGGCAGGAAAAGAGAACGTTACTGCGGACTACCTATCAAGGCTCCCGAACATGGTCGCTTCAGGAGAGGAGGAAGGTAATGTGACGTAGAAGTCCGTCACTGGCCGCGGGCAGCATTTGGTTCTTTAACGCACACACATATTCATCACTCCTCCCTGCGCCATTATACCATAAGTTATCAATGTGGGTCGACACACAAATTAACTTCTGTCTTGGTGCATGCATTTCACACTTGTCAATGTTCATATTTGAGAGATACAATAATTATTATACTTATCAATGTTGTTGATGAGCGCATTGTTTGTTTGTTCTGTTCCTCTCTCTCCATCTCTGTAGCTTCCGGGTATGCTGGAAAAGGACCCGAGCTAAGGGAATTGGGTTGGCTTTATAGTGCCTGTCCCAAATGGCTCATTAATGCATATGGGCATATTGAAAGATATTGTCAGTAGTGATGTAATGTTGTAAATGTTATGTTGTGATATTGTTTAAAACCGTGTTGCAATGTATATCCTTTAGTATGTTTAGTTCATGGAAAATGTAGGTTTGTATTGTTAATTGATTAATTAATTAGGGTTAATTGTTCTGAGGGGAGGGGCTAGCCCTACAAAAGGAGCCTCTCTTTCAGTCATGGAGAGGCATTTTGGATTGAGCTGTGGATGGGGCAGCATTGTTTTTAAGCTGTCCCATAAGGTAGACGTTGATGGCAGTACTGTTGTTTTTTGTTCCGGAATCACTTGTAAATAAACACCTTTGTACAGAAGAACTTTTGCGGCTCCGCCATCTTTTTATTTTGATATAGGTTAGGTTATCCAGTTTAGCCTTCTGGCCTACTCTACGTGACAGTATATAGTGTGATTATATAGTCTAGTGTGTATATATACAGTGTGTATATGTATTCTAGTGAATGTGTATATATAGTCTAATGAGTGTGTAGTGCTTGCTTACTAGGACTTCCTAACGAGTAAAAAATAATAATACAAATAAAAAACAGTAACACAAGAATAATATAATGAAATACTCCGGAATGGAGCTATATACAGTTAGTACCGGATCAATGTGCAGGGTAATAGATATATACAGGGAGTACCAGATCAATGTGCAGGGGTAATAGCTATATACAGGGAGTACCGGATCAATGTGCAGGGTAATAGATATATACAGGGAGTACCAGATCAATGTGCAGGGGTAATAGCTATATACAGTTAGTACCGGATCAATGTGCAGGGGTAATAGCTATATACAGTTAGTACCGGATCAATGTGCAGGGGTAATAGCTATATACAGTTAGTACCGGATCAATGTGCAGGGTAATAGATATATACAGGGAGTACCAGATCAATGTGCAGGGGTAATAGCTATATACAGGGAGTACCAGATCAATGTGCAGGGTAATAGATATATACAGTTAGTACCGGATCAATGTGCAGGGTAATAGATATATACAGTTAGTACCGGATCAATGTGCAGGGTAATAGATATATACAGTTAGTACCGGATCAATGTGCAGGGTAATAGATATATACAGTTAGTACCGGATCAATGTGCAGGGTAATAGATATATACAGTTAGTACCGGATCAATGTGCAGGGTAATAGATATATACAGGGAGTACCAGATCAATGTGCAGGGGTAATAGCTATATACAGGGAGTACCAGATCAATGTGCAGGGTAATAGATATATACAGGGAGTACCAGATCAATGTGCAGGGGTAATAGATATATACAGGGAGTACCAGATCAATGTGCAGGGTAATAGATATATACAGTTAGTACCGGATCAATGTGCAGGGTAATAGATATATACAGGGAGTACCAGATCAATGTGCAGGGGTAATAGATATATACAGGGAGTACCAGATCAATGTGCAGGGTAATAGATATATACAGTTAGTACCGGATCAATGTGCAGGGGTAATAGATATATACAGGGAGTACCGGATCAATGTGCAGGGTAATAGATATATACAGGGAGTACCAGATCAATGTGCAGGGGTAATAGCTATATACAGGGAGTACCAGATCAATGTGCAGGGGTAATAGATATATACAGTTAGTACCGGATCAATGTGCAGGGTAATAGATATATACAGGGAGTACCAGATCAATGTGCAGGGGTAATAGATATATACAGTTAGTACCGGATCAATGTGCAGGGTAATAGATATATACAGGGAGTACCAGATCAATGTGCAGGGGTAATAGCTATATACAGGGAGTACCAGATCAATGTGCAGGGGTAATAGCTATATACAGGGAGTACCAGATCAATGTGCAGGGGTAATAGATATATACAGAGAGTACCAGATCAATGTGCAGGGGTAATAGCTATATACAGAGAGTACCAGATCAATGTGCAGGGGTAATAGCTATATACAGAGAGTACCAGATCAATGTGCAGGGGTAATAGCTATATACAGGGAGTACCAGATCAATGTGCAGGGGTAATAGATATATACAGAGAGTACCAGATCAATGTGCAGGGGTAATAGCTATATACAGGGAGTACCAGATCAATGTGCAGGGTAATAGCTATATACAGGGAGTACCAGATCAATGTGCAGGGGTAATAGCTATATACAGGGAGTACCAGATCAATGTGCAGGGGTAATAGCTATATACAGAGAGTACCAGATCAATGTGCAGGGGTAATAGCTATATACAGGGAGTACCAGATCAATGTGCAGGGTAATAGCTATATACAGGGAGTACCAGATCAATGTGCAGGGGTAATAGCTATATACAGGGAGTACCAGATCAATGTGCAGGGGTAATAGCTATATACAGGGAGTACCAGATCAATGTGCAGGGGTAATAGCTATATACAGGGAGTACCAGATCAATGTGCAGGGGTAATAGATATATACAGAGAGTACCAGATCAATGTGCAGGGGTAATAGCTATATACAGAGAGTACCAGATCAATGTGCAGGGGTAATAGCTATATACAGAGAGTACCAGATCAATGTGCAGGGGTAATAGCTATATACAGGGAGTACCAGTACCAGATCAATGTGCAGGGGTAATAGCTATATACAGGGAGTACCAGATCAATGTGCAGGGGTAATAGCTATATACAGAGAGTACCAGATCAATGTGCAGGGTAATAGCTATATACAGGGAGTACCAGATCAATGTGCAGGCTAATAGCTATATACAGGGAGTACCAGATCAATGTGCAGGGGTAATGGTTATATACAGGGAGTACCAGTACCAGATCAATGTGCAGGGGTAATGGTTATATACAGAGAGTACCAGTACCAGATCAATGTGCAGGGGTAATAGCTATATACAGGGAATACCAGATCAATGTGCAGGGGTAATGGTTATATACAGGGAGTACCAGTACCAGATCAATGTGCAGGGGTAATAGCTATATACAGGGAGTACCAGATCAATGTGCAGGGGTAATAGCTATATACAGGGAGTACCAGTACCAGATCAATGTGCAAAATGTGTCTCTTTTGAGTGAGTATATAGTGTGTATATATAGTCTAGTGAGTGTGTACAGTATATTATGTGTATATATAGTATTGTGAGTGAGTATAGTGTGTATATATAGTCTAGGGAGTGTGTACAGTATATTATGTGTATATGTAGTATTGTGAGTGAGTATAGTGTGTATATATAGTCTAGTGAGTGTGTACAGTATATTATGTGTATATGTAGTATTGTGAGTGAGTATAGTGTGTATATATAGTCTAGGGAGTGTGTACAGTATATTATGTGTATATGTAGTATTGTGAGTGAGTATAGTGTGTATATATAGTCTAGGGAGTGTGTACAGTATATTATGTGCATATGTAGTCTTGTGAGTGTGTATAAAGCTGCTGCGCAGCAACTCACTGCCTTCCCGAAGACAAACAATGTATACGAAGTGCTTCAGTCTGGTTTTAGACCCCATCATAGCACTGAGACTGCACTTGTGAAGGTGGTAAATTACGTTTTAATGGCGTCAGTCCGAGGCTCTGCATGTGTTCTCGTGCTCCTAGACCTTCGTGCTGCTTTTGATACCATCGATCACCACATTGTTTTGGAGAGATTGGAAACCCAAATTGGTCTACAAGGACAAGTTCTGGCCTGGTTTAGATCTTATCTGTCGGAAAGATATCAGTTTGTCTCTGTGGAATGTTTGTCCTCTGACAAATCAACTGTAAATGTTGGTGTTCCTCAAGGTTCCGTTTAAGGACCACTATCGTTTTCAATATATATTTTACCTCTTGGGGATGTCATTCGAAATCATAATGTTAACTTTCACTGCTATGCCGATGACACACAGCTGTACATTTCAATGAAACATGGTGAAGCCCCAAAATTGCCCTCGTTGGAAGCCTGTGTTTCAGACTTAAGGAAGTTGATGGCTACAAACTTTCTACTTTTAAACTCGGACAAAACAGAAATGCTTGTTCTAGGTCCCAAGAAACAAAGAGATCTTATGTTGAATCTGACAATTATTCTTAATGGTTGTACAGTCGTCTCAAATAAAACTGTGAAGGACCTCGGCGTTACTCTGCACCCTGATCTCTCTTTTGACGAACATATCAAGAATGTTTGAAGGACAGCGTTTTTCCATTTACGTAACATTGCAAAAATCAGAAATGTTCTGTCCAAATCTTATGCATAAAAATTAATCCATGCTTTTGTTACTTCTAGGTTAGACTACTGCAAGGCTCTACTTTCCGGCTACCCGGATAAAACACTAAATAAACTTCAGTTAGTGCTAAATATAGCTGCTAGAATCCTGACTAGAACCCAAAAATTATTACTTGAGTGCTCGCTTCCTGTTAAGGCAAGGGCTGATTTCAATGTTTTACTGCTAACCTACAAAACATTACAAGGGCTTGCTCCTACCTATCTTTCCGATTTGGTCCTGCCGTACATACCTACACGTACGCTATGGTCACAAGACGCAGGCCTCCTAATTGTCCCTAGAATTTCTAAACAAACAGCAGGGCTTTCTCCTACAGAGCTCCTTTTTTTTATGGAATGGTCTGCCTACCCATGTGAGAGACGCAGACTCGGTCTCAACTTTTAAGTCTTTATTGAAATCTCATCTCTTCAGTGGGTCACATGATTGAGTGTAGTCTGGCCGAGGAGTGTGAAGGTGAACGGAAAGGCACTGTAGCAACGAACTGCCCTTGCTGTCTCTGCCTGGCCGGTTCCCTTCTCTCCACTGGGATTCTCTGCCTCTAACCCCATTACAGGGGCTGAGTCACTGGCTTACTGGTGCTCTTCCATGCTGTTCCTAGGAGGGGTGCGTCACTTGAGTGGGTTGAGTCACTGACATGGTCTTCCTGTCTGGTTTGGCTGCCCCCCCTTGGGTTGTGCCGTGGCGGAGATCTCAGTGGGCTGTACTCTGCCTTTTCTCAGGATGGTAAGTTGGTGGTTGAAGATATCCCTCTAGTGGTGTGGGGGCTGTGCTTTGGCAAAGTGGGTGGGGTTATATCCTGCCTGTTTGGCCCTGTCCGGGGGTATCATCGGATGGGGCCACAGTGTCTCCTGACCCCTCCTGTCTCAGCCTCCAATATTTATGCTGCAGTAGTTTATGTGTCGGGGGGCTAGGGTCAGTCTGTTATATCTGGAGTATTTCTCCTGTCGTATCATCCACATCCACAGGTACACATCCAGTTGACTCAAATTATGTCAATTAGCCTATCAGAAGCTTCTAAAGCCATGAGATCATTTTCTGGAACGTTCCTAGCTGTTTAAAGGCACAGTCAACTTAGTGTATGTAAACTTCTGACCCACTGGAATTGTGATACAGTGAATTGTGAAACAATTGTGAAATAATTGTGAAACAATCTGAAACAATCTGTCTGTAAACAATTGTTGGAAAATTGACTTGTGTCATGCACAAAGTAATGTCCTAACCGACTTGCCGAAGCTAGAGTTTGTTAACAATAAATTTGTGGAGTGGTTGAAAAACGACTTCAACTGTATATATATATATATTTTTTAAATGTAACATTTATTTAAATAGGCAAGTCAGTTAAAACTTCTTAAGGCTAGGGTTCCGCTCGACAACATCCGCTGAAATGGCAGAGCGCGAAATTCCAAAATATTTTATAGAAATATTTAACTTTCACACATTCCCAAGTGCAATACACCAAATTCAAGCTTAACTTCTTATTAATCTAGCCATCGTGTACGATTTAAAAGGCTTTCCAGCAAAAGCACACTATACGATTATGTTAGGTCAGTGCCTAGTCACAGAAAAACATACAGCCATTTTCCAGCCAAAGAGAGGAGTCACAAAAAGCACAAATAGAGATCAAATTGATCACTAACCTTTGATGATCTTCATCAGATGGCACTCATAGGACTTCATGTTACACAATACATGTTTTGTTCGATAATGTTCATATTTATATCCAAAAATCTCAGTTTACATGGGCGAGTTATGTTCAGTAATGTTGTGCCTCGAAAACATCCGGCGAATTTGCAGAGCCACATCAATTTACAGAAATACTCATCATGGACTTTGATAAAAGATACAAGTGTTATGCATATAATTAAAGATATACTTCTCCTTAATGCAACCGCTGTGTCAGATTTCAAAAAACCTTTACGGAAAGAAAAAAAAACACCATGCAATAATCTGAGTACAGCGCTAAGCCACAAAAACAAGCCATACAGATAGCCGCCATGTTGTGGAGTCAGTAAAAGTCAGAAATAGCGTTATAAATATTCACTTACCTTTGATGATCTTCATCAGAATGCACTCCCAGGAATCACAGTTCTACAATAAATGTTCGTTTTGTTCAATAAAGTTAATCTTTATGTCCAAATACCTCCTTTTTGTTAGGACGCTTAGTTCACCAATCGAAATTAACAAGGCGCGGGTAAGTCCAGACGAAAGTCCAGACGAAAGTCCAGGCGAAAAGTCAAAAAAGTTATTCTACAGTTTGTAGAAACATTTCAAATGATGTATAGAATCAATCTTTAGGATGTTTTTATCATAAATCTTCAATAATATTTGAACCTGACAATTCCTTTGTCTTTAGAAAAGAAAAGGAACAGAGCTCGCTCTCACGGGCCGTGCGCGTGACTTAGCTCATGGCATGCTGCCAGACCCCTGGTTGAAACAGCTCTTATTCGCTCCCCCTTCACAGTAGAAGCCTGAAACAAGGTTCTAAAGACTGTTGACATCTAGTGGAATCCTTAGGAAGTGCAATATGACCCCATTTAACGGTATATTCGAAAGGCAATGATTTGAAAAACTACAAACCTCAGATTTCCCACTTCCTGGTTGGATTTTTCTCAGGTTTTCACCTGCCATATGAGTTCCGTTAATAAACTCACAGACATCATTCAAACAGTTTTAGAAACTTTAGAGTGTTTTTTATCCAAATATAATATGCATATATTAGCTTCTGGGCCTGAGTAGCAGGCAGTATACATTGGGCACGCTTTTCATCCGAACGTGAAAATACTGTCCCCTATCCCAAACAGGTTTTAAGAACAAATTCTTATTGACAATGACGGCCTAGGAACAGTGGGTTAACTGCCTTGTTCAGGGGCAGAACGACCTTGTCAGCTAGGGGTTTCTATCTAGCAACTTTTCAGTTACTGGCCCAATGCTCTAACCACTAGGCTACCTGCCGCCCCAATATAGTCTTCTGAGTGTGTATATAGTGTGTATATATAGTTTAGTGAGTGTTTGTAGTGGCTCAGTGGTCTAAGACGTTCCATCTCAGTGCAAGAAGCATCATTGCAGTACCTGGTTTGAATCCAGGCTGCATTACATCCGGCCTTGATTGGGAGTCCCGTAGGGTCCCACAATGGCAAAGCGTCGTCCGGGTTTGACCGGGGTAGGCTGTCATTGTAAATAAGAATTTGTTCTTCACTGACTTGCCTAGTTAAATAAAGGTTTCATAAGAAATAAATATGTATATATAGTGTGTTTATATAGTCCAGTTACTGTGTGTATATATAGTCTTGTGAGTGTTTATATAGTCTAGTGAGTTTGTATATAGTTTTTCAGGCCTTCTTCTGACACCACCTGATATACAGGTTCTGGATGGCAGGTAGCTCGGCTCCTAGTGATGTACTAGGCTGTCCACGCCACCCTCTGTAGCGCCTTGCAGTCAATGGCAGTGCATTTGTCATACCAAGCAGTGATGCAACTAGTCAAGATGCTCTCTCTATAACTTTTGAGGATGCAAGGTCCCAGTAGCCGGTATCAATCATTATTTAATAGGCTATACCTGTACCTGGATTACCAAGCACTCAGATTGATGCATGGCAATGTGCAATGAGCAGGGGAAGTCAAAACCCATGGAGAAATAATTAGGCCTAGGATACCTTGTTCTTTAGAAGAGTTGTACATGAACAAAATCACATCAGTCATGTGAGACCAGATAGACAGTAGAACCATCCACATCAATTCAATTATGTTACTGTAGTCAAGCACAACAAACTGAATCCCACATGCCTAATAAGCTACAGTTCAACCTGGTCTCAGAGTAAGACATATTATACTTTACTAAAATCCCTGCCCCTCCACCCATAACCAACACAGCAGTAAGACAGTGTCTCTGGACCTCAGCGTGGCTCTACCTGCCTGACTGTATGATGACATAGGGAAGACAATCTGCATGATAATAGTATTGCCACAGTGTGGCGAGTGGAGAGAAAGAAGGATGAGGGGGGATAATGCGCGCGCGCGCGCGTGTGTGTGTGTGTGTGTGTGTGTGTGTGTGTGTGTGTGTGTGTGTGTGTGTGTGTGTGTGTGTGTGTGTGTGTGTGTGTGGTGGGAGAAATACTGTCTTTACATGCTGCAAATTACGGTTGGTAATAATACAGGACATATCCTTTCATGTTAAACAGAAAGTTGACAGGGAGCTGGACCTACAGCAGCATAAGCTTACACACTGATGTATGCAACATCACTTCACATCATTACAACATAGCTACAACATCACTACAACAGCATTACAACATCACTACAACATCATTACAACATCACTACAACAACACCACTACAACATCATTACAAAATCACTACAACATCACTACAACAACATCACTTCAACATCACTACAACATCAGTATGACATCACTACAACATCATTACAACAACACTACAACATTACTGCAACATCAGTACAACATCATTACAACACCAATACAACATCAGTACAACATCACTACAACATCACTACAACATCCCTACAACAACATCACAACATCACTACAACATCACTACAACAACATCATCACAACATCACTACAACATCAGTACGACATCACTACAACACCACTACAACATCACTACAACATCACTACAACAACATCACTACAACATCATTACAACATCACTACAACATCACTACAACATCAGTACAACATCACTACAACATCGGTACAACATCACTATAACAGTACTACAACAACATTACTTCAACATCATTACAACATCACTACAACATCACTACAATAACATCACTACAACAACATCACTACGACATCATTACAACATCACTTCAAAATCAAAGAGAAATGTGGCCCCTGAGAGACTGACATATGGCCTTAGTTGGTTTCAATTAAGCATTTTGGTGTTAACATTGAAGGCTGCCATCATGACATCTCTTGGGGCCAAGGCGCGCCCGCCTGGGAGGAAATAGAGCTTAGGGAAACACTGTGTTAAGCTGTTAGCTGTCTCAGTGCCTTGTCTTGTCTGTGTTAACGTGAGGCCCAGTTGCTACTGCTGTATCACAGTGCTTCTGTGGGATGTGTGTTGCAGTTTGATGAGTGTTTCTTGCTGCAGTGCGAGAGAGAGAGAAAGAGAGAGAGAAAGAGAGAAAAAGAGAGAATGAGACAGAGAGAGAGCCTTGAAGAGACTCCCTCCCCTCAGAGCTGAGCACGCAAGCACACACACACAATCTTGTACAGTTAACATTGTGGGGATACACAATTCAGTCTCATTCAAAATCCTATTTTCCCTAACGCCTAACCCTAAACTTAACCCATACTCGTAACCTAACCTTAACCTTAATCAAAAAACCTAACCCTAACCCAAAAACCTAACCTTAACCCTAACCCTAAAACTACCCATTGATCCTAACCCTAACCCTTAACGTAATTCTAACCCTAACCCCCCTAGAAAAAGAATGTGACCTTGTGGGGACTAACAAAATGTCCCCAGTTAGTAAAATTTGTGCTTGTTTATTGTTCTTGTGGGGACATTCAGTGACCCAGCAAGGTAAGTTAAGGCTGCTCTGCAATTCTGAAATATTCAACCTGCATGTTAACAACCCCTGGAGAGCCATGCTGCCCCTCCTCTTCTCCCCTCCCCTCCCCTCCCCTCCTCTCTCCTCCTTCCTCCTCCCCTCCCCTCCCCTCTCCTCCCCTCACCCCTCACCATTGGCCCCACCTGACTGCTAAGTCACATGGGCTCATCTTCTCTTCCAGGGAAAAGGGAGGAAAATGGAGTATGGAGAGAAGGTGTTTTTACTGAATAAAAATGAGAGATGTGTTTAAGACTGCAGAGGAGGGCTGATAGGTTGAACACTGCTGTGTGGGGAACTACTGAGTCAATGAAGGTGTGTGTGTGTGTGGGGGGGTGGGGGTGGGGATTAGAGAAGTACAGGGGGCAGGACAGCTAGGGGAGGTAGAACACAACATATGGAGAGATAATGAGAGGATGCAGGTCTGTGAGGGGAACAGAGGAGGATTAAGGGCACGTCTGTTGGGAGGAGGGGGGGTGGGAAAGACAGAGAAAGAGGATGAGAGAGGAGGTGGGGACGTGTGTGAGAGAGAGCGCCGGATAAGGTGTATCTGTGTGTGTGTGCGTGCGTGCGTGGATGTGTGTGCATGTGTGTGAGAGAACGTCTGATAAGGATTGCACAAATCGCATCGAATGTGGTTCTCACATTCATCTACTGATCGTTCTGACTGTCGACATTTTCGTGTGATTCTAAATGTAAATCGGTTTGCACTCTGTTCGCAAGTAGTCTCAG
Organism: Oncorhynchus nerka; assembly: GCF_034236695.1. Classification (NCBI taxonomy): domain Eukaryota; kingdom Metazoa; phylum Chordata; class Actinopteri; order Salmoniformes; family Salmonidae; genus Oncorhynchus; species Oncorhynchus nerka. Next base: position 91,124,014 of record NC_088408.1, read on the forward strand.
CAGGCAAAAGCTATTGGTGTGTTGGAGTCCATAGAAATAGACATAGAGACAGAGAGAGAGAGAGAAAGAAAGAAAGATATATAGAGAGAGGGGGGGAGAGAGAGAGAGAGAGGAGAGAGGGAAGGGGGGCAGGAGAGAGAGAGGCAGAGAGGGAGAGGGAGAGGAGAGAGAGAGAGAGAGAGAGAGAGAGAGAGAGAGAGAGAGAGAGAGAGAGAGAGAGGAGAGAGAGAAAGAGAGCAAGAGAGAGAGAGGGAGAAATAGAAGTGGAGAGAGAAATTGAATGCTCCCACAGATGTACTGTACATCAGCCAGGTTAGATTGACAGGTCTCCATGGTGATGCTATTGAGAGTGACACATCGGTGAGGTTACAGACGCATCACATGGGCTTTGATACTAATATCAGTCTTTTTAGTGGCAGGTTAATTAAATTTGCATTTAGATTGAAATGACTGGGGGTGGCCAGAAGGGCCACAGAAGCCCAGTGGGCAGGGGGGAGTTGTGGGATGGGATGTTGAGATGTTCCCTCTTTCCATCTCCACCTCTGTCACCTCCATCTCTCCCCATCCACCTCCACCCCCAGACAGACAAAAATATATAGTCAGAGTCTTATATCTACCACAGAGTCTTACATCTTCTTCATGAACACAACTCAGCATGGGGGCTTATCCAGATAGATAAAGAAGACCGTAGAGCTTGTGTTGCTGTCTTGTGCATGATAGACTGAGAATCATGTATTCTAGAATATACATTTCTAGGTGAAATATTCTTTTCCTCCTGAGTAAATAGATTAAACCCCTGTCTTTTCCCAACTGCAAAAGGTTTAATTTATTTTTACCAGGATGTCCCATCGAGGTCAAATATATATATATTTTTTCCATATACCGTATGCAAGTGTCTAGAGAATGAACACTGAGGAAAATATAGGCCTAATAATAACCTAATATGTGCACCACTAAAGCAAGGAGGAACCAGGAAGAAGAAGGGAGCACAATTTGTTTTCTTAATCACTTCAGAACAACCCAGTGTAGTTTCCTAAACTGTTTAAGGAGCGAACGGCAGGCTGCAAGCGATTCAGCACGCTGATGCTGTCCTCTTGTTGAACAGTGTGCTGGTTTAGAAAGAAAGAACAGACACCACTCCAACCCTTCACCCCACACGATGAGCCCTACTGTTACATTAAATATCATTGATCTGTAATGATTTGACATAACTAGGTTTCCATTACACAACATGATCAGTAGCTAGGTTTCCATTACACAACATGATCAGTAGCTAGGTTTCCATTACACAACATGATCAGTAGCTAGGTTTCCATTACACAACATGATCAGTAGCTAGGTTTCCATTACACAACATGATCAGTAGCTAGGTGTCCATTACACAACATGATCAGTAGCTAGGTTTCCATTACACAACATGATCAGTAGCTAGGTGTCCATTACACAACATGATCAGTAGCTAGGTTTCCATTACACAACATGATCAGTAGCTAGGTTTCCATTACACAACATGATCAGTAGCTAGGTTTCCATTACACAACATGATCAGTATCTAGGTTTCCATTACACAACATGATCAGTATCTAGGTTTCCATTACACAACATGATCAGTATCTAGGTTTCCATTACACAACATGATCAGTAGCTAGGTGTCCATTACACAACATGATCAGTAGCTAGGTGTCCATTACACAACATGATCAGTAGCTAGGTTTCCATTACACAACATGATCAGTATCTAGGTTTCCATTACACAACATGATCAGTAGCTAGGTTTCCATTACACAACATGATCAGTAGCTAGGTTTCCATTACACAACATGATCAGTAGCTAGGTTTCCATTACACAACATGATCAGTAGCTAGGTTTCCATTACACAACATGATCAGTAGCTAGGTTTCCATTACACAACATGATCAGTAGCTAGGTTTCCATTACACAACATGATCAGTAGCTAGGTTTCCATTACACAACATGATCAGTAGCTAGGTTTCCATTACACAACATGATCAGTAGCTAGGTGTCCATTACACAACATGATCAGTAGCTAGGTTTCCATTACACAACATGATCAGTAGCTAGGTGTCCATTACACAACATGATCAGTAGCTAGGTTTCATTACACAACATGATCAGTAGCTAGGTTTCCATTACACAACATGATCAGTAGCTAGGTTTCCATTACACAACATGATCAGTATCTAGGTTTCCATTACACAACATGATCAGTATCTGGGTTTCCATTACACAACATGATCAGTATCTAGGTTTCCATTACACAACATGATCAGTAGCTAGGTGTCCATTACACAACATGATCAGTAGCTAGGTGTCCATTACACAACATGATCAGTAGCTAGGTTTCCATTACACAACATGATCAGTATCTGGGTTTCCATTACACAACATGATCAGTAGCTAGGTTTCCATTACACAACATGATCAGTAGCTGGTTTCCATTACACAACATGATCAGTAGCTAGGTTTCCATTACACAACATGATCAGTAGCTAGGTTTCCATTACACAACATGATCAGTAGCTAGGTTTCCATTACACAACATGATCAGTAGCTAGGTTTCCATTACACAACATGATCAGTAGCTAGGTTTCCATTACACAACATGATCAGTAGCTAGGTTTCCATTACACAACATGATCAGTAGCTAGGTTTCCATTACACAACATGATCAGTAGCTAGGTGTCCATTACACAACATGATCAGTAGCTAGGTTTCCATTACACAACATGATCAGTAGCTAGGTTTCCATTACACAACATGATCAGTAGCTAGGTTTCCATTACACAACATGATCAGTAGCTAGGTTTCCATTACACAACATGATCAGTAGCTAGGTTTCCATTACACAACATGATCAGTAGCTAGGTGTCCATTACACAACATGATCAGTAGCTAGGTGTCCATTACACAACATGATCAGTAGCTAGGTTTCCATTACACAACATGATCAGTATCTAGGTTTCCATTACACAACATGATCAGTATCTAGGTTTCCATTACACAACATGATCAGTAGCTAGGTTTCCATTACACAACATGATCAGTAGCTAGGTTTCCATTACACAACATGATCAGTATCTAGGTTTCCATTACACAACATGATCAGTATCTAGGTTTCCATTACACAACATGAACAGTAGCTAGGTTTCCATTACACAACATGATCAGTAGCTAGGTTTCCATTACACAACATGATCAGTATCTAGGTTTCCATTTCACAACATGATCAGTAGCTAGGTTTCCATTACACAACATGATCAGTATCTAGGTTTCCATTACACAACATGATCAGTATCTAGGTTTCCATTACACAACATGATCAGTATCTAGGTTTCCATTACACAACATGATCAGTAGCTAGGTTTCCATTACACAACATGATCAGTAGCTAGGTTTCCATTACACAACATGATCAGTAGCTAGGTTTCCATTACACAACATGATCAGTATCTAGGTTTCCATTACACAACATGATCAGTAGCTAGGTTTCCATTACACAACATGATCAGTAGCTAGGTTTCCATTACACAACATGATCCGTAGCTAGGTTTCCATTAAACAACATGATCAGTATCTAGGTTTCCATTACACAACATGATCAGTAGCTAGGTTTCCATTACACAACATGATCAGTAGCTAGGTGTCCATTACACAACATGATCAGTAGCAGCTAGGTTTCCATTACACAACATGATCAGTTTCAGCTAGGTTTCCATTACACAACATGATCAGTAGCTAGGTTTCCATTACACAACATGATCAGTAGCTAGGTTTCCATTACACAACATGATCAGTAGCTAGGTTTCCATTACACAACATGATCAGTAGCTAGGTTTCCATTACACAACATGATCAGTATCTAGGTTTTCCATTACACAACATGATCAGTATCTAGGTTTCCATTACACAACATGATCAGTAGCTAGGTTTTCCATTACACAACATGATCAGTATCTAGGTTTCCATTACACAACATGATCAGTATCTAGGTT